>NC_133532.1:96791643-97097779 GCF_048544455.1 Silene latifolia | reverse complement strand
TGCAGTGGTGTTTGCTCTCAAGATTTGGAGACATTACCTTTATGGAGCAATCTTTAAGGTATTTTCTGATCACAAGAGTCTCAAGTACATCTTCACGCAGGAGGAGTTGAACATGAGACAGAGGAGGTGGATGGAGCTGATTGGCGATTATGACATGGAAATCATCTACCATGAAGGAAGGCCAATGTTGTAGCCGATGCTTTGAGTAGGAAGAGTGTACATTCTCGTGTACGCTCTATCTTTGATGAGGTGAGAGATGAGGTAGCGAGCTTTGGGATACATATGATGCAGAAAGGAGATGTCATGGGTGATATGACAGTACAGCTTGAGTTGTATGAAGACATTCGAGGTAAGCAGGCTTTGGATCCTAAGATAGTTGAGTGGAGAGCTGGAGTAGAGAAAGGGACAGTGTCCCGCTTTTCTATTCATACAGATGGTAGTTTGAGGTTTGATGGTAGGTGGTGTGTTCCTAATGATAAGGAGTTGAAAAAGACTATCATGACAGAGGCGCATTGCACACCATATTCGATTCATCCAGTGGAGACAAGCTATACAAGGATTTGAAGAAAACGTTTTGGTGGCATGGGATGAAGAAAGAGACAGTTGAGTTTGTGTCCCGTTGTTTGACATGCCAGAGAGTTAAAGGGGAACAATGACGACCACAAGGTAAGATTCGGTCTTTAGAGGTACCTGAGTGGAAGTGGGAATCCATTTCCATGGACTTCATTGTGGGTTTACCAAAGAGTCAACAAGGTAACAACATGATTTGGGTAATAGTGGATCGACTGACCAAGTCAGCTCACTTTGTTCCAATGAAAGATACATGGACTAAGGCACAATTGGCTATGGCCTATCGAAAGAACGTGCTTAAGTTACATGGAGTCCCTAAGGACATAGTGTCCGACAGAGATGCGAGGTTTATATCGAGGTTTTGGAAGGAGTTGCGGGGAATCATTGGGAACAACTTTGAAGATGAGTACAAACATTTCATCCCGCGAGACAGGGCAGATCGAGAGAACAATCAAGACTCTTGAGGATATGTTGCGAGCTTGTGTGATGGATTTTGGTGGTAGGCCGGGAGCAGAGGTTGGACTTGATAGAATTTTCTTACAATAACAACTATCACACTAGTATTGGTATGGCACCGTTTGAGGCTTTGTATGGGAGAAGATGTAGGAGTCCAATCTGTTGGGACGATAGTGCTGAGGCAATGGTTTTGGGACCAGAGATGGTGCATGAGATGGTGGAACAGATTAAGATGATCAGGGAAAGGATAAGAGCGACTCGGGATCGACAAAAGAGTTATGCGGATCTACATTCTTAGGGATATAGAGTTTCAGGTTGGGGATAAGGTTCTTCTGAAAGTGTCTCCTATGCGTGGGGTTATGAGATTTGGGAAGAAAGGTAAGTTGAGTCAGAAATTCATCGGTCCTTATGAGATCTTAGAGCGAGTGGGAAAGGTTGTTTATCGTCTGGCTTTACCTGCTGTGTTAGAGAGAGTACATAATGTGTTTCACGTATCGCAGCTGCGGAAGTATGTAAGTGACCCGTCACATGTGTTAGAGGCGGAGAGCTTAGAGCTAGATGAGTCCTTATCATATCTTGAGGTGCCTAAGCAGATACTAGACCGAAAGGTTAGAAAGACTAGGAGGGGTGAGACAGTTTTGCTTAAGATCCTTTGGTCTAACCACGAGACCGAGGAAGCTACATGGGAGCCAGAGGAGGCTATGAAAGAGCGTTACCCTTTCCTTTTTGATCAGGTATGTATGGTTACGGGGACGTAACCTTGTTTCTTTTAGGGGGGTAGGAGATGATCGCGAATAGTTTTTAAGAGTTTTATACCCCTTTTATATGTTGTGTCGGTATGTTTGTCGGGATGAGTTGGGTTAGTATCATGTTTTATGTTGAATTTTGTTTGATTGTTGAGTCGGGAATGTTGTGGGAGTACCTTTGTTTAGTAGTGGTTTGAACTTCGGGGACGAAGTTCCTTTTAAGGAGGGAAGACTGTAATACTCCGTATTTATAAGTCTTGGGGTACTCTATCGAGTAGGCCTTACTCTGTCGAGTAAGGGTAAGTTGCGTTTTGGAAAAGTTTCTGACCTGTTGGGTACTCGATCGAGTAGCTGGGGTACTCGATCGAGTAGGGGGGTACTCGATCGAGTATCCTTGGGTACTCTCTCCTGAAAAACCCATACCTCCTGAACCCCTGATCTCCTCCATGATCGGGAACCGAACCCATGGAGCCAAATGGAAAACCATTCCCTTGGCAGGGTCGTCATCGGGAACCGTCACCATTCTCGACGGCGATAATGATGAAGAAGATCACCTTGACCACTCCCATCAATCAGAAGAAGTGGATCAAGGGGGTCAGGAGGTTGATGTACCGGCACAACCGATGCGTGGGGTCAAACGTAAGGGAGCAGTCAATCTTCCGGACATAAATGAAGAAGCTGAGGGTGAGGAGACCAATATTGAAAAGGATGTGACTGATCTAAATGATAATAATCTTACATGCGATAGATCTGAGTCACCAGCAAAAATCGATAAAGGAAAGGGCAAGGTCTCTGACAAAGATGAAAGTCTTGGGGTTGAGGATACAGTTCCTGTGCCAAAGAAAACAAAAAGAGGAAAGTTGCAAAGGGGGCCACCACAAAAGAAAGCCAAAGTTTCGGCTGTGTTAGGGAAGGGCAAAGTCGTCTTTCTCGGACCCAACGACTAGGTCCCATTAGTCTCTAAATGGGATGTGGATACTCTCTGGGCTCAAATTGAAGCATTGGATCTCTCTCCTTCGATCTTTCGTCACTTTGAAAGATTGATTTCCAAGGATGTGCATGGGAAAATTTAATGGAAGTAAGGGAGCCTGTGTTCGTCAGTGAGGTAGTCCAATTTTATGCATCTTTACGGGTCGATAAATCCGGCACCTCTCTTACCGCCAAAGTAAATGGTAAACCCTTAACCCTAACTCAAAATAATTTTTCTGAAATTCTTAAAATCCGAAATGAAGGTTTTGACAACCTCCCAACCGAAACTTTGCCAGCCCTTAAATATGCATCCCCTTTAACTGTCGCTAAGACCGTTTACCCGAAAGCCGTCACATGTGGTCCTGTTGGAAATACCCAAATTCCTCCCCCACTTCGCTTAATTTTTAACATGTTGTGTCGGACTTTGTACCCATCCGGTGACTATATCAAATTATCCATTGCCCAACAATATCTCATATACCACCTAGCCACTCACCGACAAGTTAACCTACCTGGCCTCATGTTTCGTCGCTTTGCTGCAATGACGGCCAAACTTTATGACCCCAAAGATACTAGCATTATCCGTTTACCATATTGTATGTGGGTGTCAATGGTTTTGAAGGCTAAGGGTTTGTTGCTCTCAACTAGTGTGGGGTGTCTCAACTATTTTGACACAATGAGTGATGGTCAGTTTGGGAAAATGCTGATTAGGATCGGTGACGATAAGTTGCACCCGGTGAAGTCTCGTGGTAAAGGTCGTGAGTCGGTTTCTTCTAGTAAGGGCTCGGGTCCTAACATGTCAGCCGTTCTTAAGGCCGTGCAAGATTTGAATGATTGGATTAAAGCTGATTTGGAAAAGAAGGATGTTGCTATAAGTCGCCTTGAGAAGGCGGTGGATGGGCTCAAAGGGGAAGTAGATATCATCTCTACTCTCCTTCAAGCTAAGGATGATGGAAATTCCGAGGGAAATTCCGATGGTGACCAAGTCTCCTCATCCTAGACCCAAACCATTTCTATAATCAAGCTCTTTTGCCGTTTTGTTTACACCCCCTACCCTTAAAATCTCATTTACATTTGGTGGTGTATTGTTAAACTTGATTAGCCGTGGTGAACATCGTTTGAAGTATGTGTAAACTCTGATTTGTGTTAACTTTGTTATCTTTTCACGACTATGCTTATCTTTATGTGTTTTCTAACGTGTGTTTGCCCTTGATTCCACGATAGCATCGTTGCCCTTTTGATGATGTCAAGAGGGGGAAAAGGTAAAACTTATGCTCTTGTCTTCTAGAGTAATCTGATTAACCCTTGCCTATGCACTAATCTTCTCGATTAATCCTTGATATGTGGTTTATTATCAATGTTTAGTCTATCTTGATTTAGGTCCTTTGCTTTTATTTGGTTAACATACTTTTATTTACATGTTCTTGGTGATATTTGACTAAACACGAAAGGGGGAATATTAGCTTTGATAGACATTCGTTTTTTTTTTGGCTTGTCATTATCAAAGGGGGAATTTGTTGAGTTCTCCTAATTGATGATGACATACCCATTTAACTTGTGCCTTCTTAGTTTACTATTTCAGGATTAATCGATCAAATTGCAAGTCTTAATCAATCATGGATCGTCAATCGTTTACTACCCAAGATATAGAGTCGTTTTGTCAACCTGTGTAAAGATGAAAGGGTAGAATACATGTAATGCTAACGGTCAGGCATACCGTTACTTATCACGAGTAATAGTATGCTTGACTATCACGTTTGACCCGTTACACTTGAAGCAAATCTTTCATTTTAAATATTTCACTTTTATCAAATGGGCTCTCATGCATCAGATTTCAAAACTTGAAATATTGGAAGGGTGGTCTTTAAAAAGAGTTTGTAAATAGTACTTCAAAAGATTTTCTCTTTTATGCTACAACCTTTGTTTGTCTTTTATGAAACTTTGTTTGGTTTTTTCTTCTATTAACAAGAGTTGTCTTCTTGTTAATGTCCTCTCCACTTTATTTATGAAAACACAAAGGTTCTTTAAGGATACTTACAAACTCTCTTTTCTCCTTTATGTTTCTTAGAAAGAAGTCCTTTTTGGTGCTAGTTTGGGAAGGTCAACACTTTTGTCTCATGACCAAAAGTCTTGACTAAAAAACCTAGCATGCATCCATTCGTTTTTTCCTCTATAAAAGGAGCACCACCCTTCACTTTGAAAGCAAGACTTTTATCTGAGAAAACTAAGTATTTTGCAAAATCAGTTTTAAGAACTCAAAGCTTTTCATTTGCAAAAATTTTCGAAGTCTTCAAGTGTGTCAGTCCAAATCACTGTTACTTCATAGTATTGTACTCTCTCATCTAGAAACGTTTGTAACAATAAGTGGTCCTTCTCAATTCTTTTCAAGAATCAGTTTAAGGAAACTTGGTTTGTAAACATTCTAGTTAGAGTGTAGAGTTCATAGACGGATTAGTCTTAGAACTTGTGTCGCAACCGGAGTAGGTTGTTGGTCCTTTTGTTGTAAGTGTCTTAAGTAGTCGGAGTAGATTACTTCACTTATCAATAAAATAAGATTGGACGTAGGCCTTTAGAGTGTCGACCGAACCAATTCAAAATCGTTGTGTTGATTTTTCTTCGCTTTTAATTCCGCTGCAATTTACTTACTCTTTCTTCTTTTACGATTTTGTGAGTAACAGTCCTGAATACTGTCACTCCTGGTCTTCTGTTTTTACTTCATAAACTAAGACCATCGGGTAACAGTCAGAACAAATGTCACTTCCAAACTTCACTTATCTCCTCGAGCTTCCGTGACACACATTTAATCATTCAATTTAATTGATGTATCCACTTGTTCTTCACATTGTTCATCAACTTATCTTTAAACAATAAAGATTTAAGTTGAAATTTTAAAATAGTACCTAATTCACCACCTCCCCCTCTTAGGTACTTAGAATCCTAAACTCTTCACTTTCCAAAAGGAGAATTTCATTTCCATCAGTCACGGGTGATAGTGGGTTTGTCGCACTCCCCCAATCAAACAATTAACTCAACTAATGTAGTAGGGTAGTCGAGGTCGAATCACAAGGAGATCAAGTTTGAGTACTAGTTTTGTCTTAAATTATGAGTTAGCTACGTGAATCATGAAATTGGTAGATATTAAACTAATTAACTAAATTAATAACTAACTAAGGCAACTAAAGTAAGAAAGCAAGTAATAGAAATAATAATGGTCTAAACAATAAAGAAAGGACTAGGATCCGATTTTCTCCACCAACATGATCATTTACTATAATAAATCCCTCAATTAGTTGTCAAGGAGATGTCTTAAGGGGAAACGCCTCTAATTCGCCTACTAACTCCCTCTCTGGCTCATAATAGGACACTAGTCACCCCAACCTACCTCCCTCTCGGGTTCGTAAGTCGAACTCCCTAATTCAATACCAAAATATCCGAGTATTGATCAAGGTTATTAAACCCGCGTTGGTTCCAAGTCATCTCACTCCCTCTCTCGAGGGGCGATTTCAAACTCAAGATTGAAGGCACCCTCCTTCGGTTCTCCCTCCCGGGTTCAACCTAGGTCGACAACTAGTCTAAATGAGGCGGTCTAACTCCCAACCTAATTGGTTCTCACCAATGGTCAAGAGTCAAAAGTCAATCACCAACAATAAATAAGACTATAATAAGTCAAATCCTCCAATCTTCCTTAACCAACACTCCAACAACTAATGAAAATGGATTTTAATCAAGTAACTTACACATGTCGGGTTAAATCGAATCCTAAAGAAAATACTAATCACTAATCCTATTTAATCCAACACAAGACACATTAAATACTACACTAAACATGAAAGTAAACATAATTTGACAATAAAGATTCCAACTTTGAACAAATCTAATGACTAATATTATTAAACTAACACTAAACATGATAAGAGGATTAAAGACTAAAACTTTAATTAATTAAAGTGACTAAACTAATTATCTAAACAACAATAAATAAATAAAAACAGTAAGAAAAGAGAAAGATGAGAAATTGATACCATATAAGAGGAAAGACTAGAAATTGCATAGATCTAAAAATGGATTACAAAAGATTAAAACTTGACAGTTGAATTAAAGGAGTCATTAAACCAATTAAACCATGAAATATGGGGAAAATATATGAGATTTGTGTTTTTATCCTAAACTACTGCCTACTGTTTTTCTATCTGATTGGTGCGGCTGTGTCTAAAGAAAAATGAGGGCTCCATGTTGTCTGTTTTTGTGAGCTTTTATACAACTCAAATAAAAGAAACTTAAAAGACCAAACCGCCCTTCACTTAAACACAACAATAAGAATGATTACGGGGGCAGTTCTGTCATTTTATTCTTCCTTCTTATAATTTCTTCAAAACCATCAGTCGTCAACAAATTAACCGAGTCAACTCAATCCAATTAAACCAATTACTTCGTAAAACCCATCAGCAAAACGGGTTTCAAGCAAGCTAGGACGCGTGGTGTTGGCTCGGTGGCTCGCCGTAGAACTGGACAAGAGTCGTGGTGGCTGTGTGGGCGGACCACGGTCAAATTGTTGGAGTTTGTAGCCTGGACTCGGGTTTGGTGCCACTTCGGTTGAATTTGTCGACCTTGGTGGTCAGATTGGTTGCAGGTCATGGTTTAACTGCTCGGAATCGATGATGAATGATGGAGTGATGGTGCTGGCGGTCCGGACTGGTGGTTTGAAGGAGGGTAGATGTCGGATTCGCCTTTCACTCGTGTTTTGGGGCTGAGAGCTGCTGCTGTTGTTGATTGAATCCATGGATGTCAAATTGCCGTCATGGTGGTTCTGGGACGCGGGCAGATGAGAAGTAGCAGATGTGAATGAGAGGAACCTGCTGGTTGAGTTGACGGAAGTGGGAAGAGCAGGTGGTTGGTCGATTAATTAGGCAGCGGAGACGGATTCGATTCAATCGAATTTGACGAATGAGCTGGTGATTTGGGGCAGCATGATTGGTTGCTTGATATGGTTTTACGAAGGAGAATTAAATGATGAAGATGGTGATGCAAGGAATCATGGAAATAGCTGACAATTTAATTTCACAGTCAACGTGACCTCAACTCCTCCATTCACTTGTCTTGTTTAATTTTCCTTGACCCGATTTCTATCTCGAACCTCGTCTTATTCTTCTCGGTACCTATAAAATCAAACTAACAAAAAGCAATGGGTTATGCTCATTCATGTACATGATTTACTTAATCATGGACATAAATGACGATTATATCCTTGTCATTTATCCACCCTCATTTTCCCATTTTGCATAATCCTCTCAAATTACAATCAAATTCCGTCAAACAACCGGGCTTCCCCACCGCCGCGCCGCCTCTCCTCCCCGCATCGACCGTATTATCAGATCCTTGCACTGGATCCCCTGCATCGGACCAGCCACATCAGAAAAACCATTTTGGCAAAAATTCAAGCTTGATACTGCCGTGCAATTTGATATCTCATCTGCAATTTCTCCTGCAAACTCCCTAAAATTAGTCAACTAGCTTAATATTTTTTGGTACATTTCCTGTCAAATGGTTTTTACTCAAGCTAAGTTGTTCCAAAAGTTGCGGTTGTCCAATTTTTGAAGGAATTTCACCAAGAAACTTTTCAATTACAATTATTTCTAAACCCTAATTTCATTAATTCAAATTAATTTTCTCTCCCTAATTTGGTATAACATAGCTAATAAAGTAAAGTAAATAAATTAGAATGATTACTTGATCGACATGAGAACTACGGTCCATGCTTTAGTAATTTGACGAATTTGGTTAATTTTGTGAGGAAGAGAATTAGAGAGTATTTGTTTTTTGTTTTTTGGGGGGGGAAGGGCAAGGTATGGAAAAATAATGGCAAAAAGTCCAAAAAAGAGTAATGTTTGTCCATGAAAGAGCAACTACGAAAGCAATACCGATTCTACGAAACTAACAATTATTTGTAATAATATAATAAATTCACTAATTAATAATTTAAACTAATAAAATGAGCTATTTAATCAATTAAGCAAGCAAAATCGAGTCGGAATAAGATATAAATGCGGGGTAAAAATTGACTAAAATACTACTCATCAATAGGTAAATTTAATCTATCTGGCTGACGGATTTCCCTGCTTGACCTACGTAGAGCTGGAACCACATCTTCAATCTCTTCAACATTTGAAAAACATCGGATGTTATAGATAATTCTTGTTCTTCCTGACTTTCAGTAGACATGGGAATATCTTGTGGCTCCCGAACTTCTCTAAGTTCAATTTTACACCCACTCTTTCTTTTAGAAAGGAAATCCCTAGTTCCCTTTCTAGGAAGAAAGCGGTCCGAGCCACAAACACTTTGTTCTCGGTTTTATTGTGGAAGTAATAGCCCTTTGTTTCTTTAGGACAACCTACAAAGAAACATTTGTGAGATTTGGGTGCAAGCTTATCAGAAATAAGATGTTTCACATAAGCTTCACAACCCCAAATCTTCAGAAAAGACAACTTTGGAACTCTTCCTCTCCATATCTCATATGGTGTCTTTTCCACAGCTTTAGACGACGTCCGGTTAAGTGTGAGAGCTCCAGTTTGAAGTGCAAAACCCCAAAAGCTAATAGGAAGATCAGCCTCACTCATCATCGATCGAACCATATCCAATAATGTTCTATTTCTCCTTTCAGATACATCATTCCATTGAGGTGTGCCAGGTGGAGTCAGTTGTGAAAGAATTCCACAACCCTTGAGATGATCATCAAACTCTTGGCTCAAGTATTCGCCACCTCAATCGGATCGAAGTGCTTTTATTGTCTTGCCAAGTTGGTTTTGACTTCATTCTGATATTCTTTGCATTTTTCAAAAGATTCAGATTTATGGCGCATCAAAAAGACATAACCATATCTACTTAGGTCGTCAGTGAATGTTATGCAGTAACCGTATCCACCCCTAGCACTAGTACCCATAGGACCACACACATCTGTATGTATGAGGCCTAAGAGATCACTAGCTCTTTCACCCCTTCCAATAAAGGGTGATTTTGTCATCTTTCCCATCAAACAAGCTTCACAGACATCATATGACTCAAAGTTAAACTGATCCAAAATTCCATCTTTATGGAGTTTTTGAATTCGTTTTGTATTGATGTGGCCTAAACGACAATGCCAAAGGTAAGTTTGATTTGTGTCTTTAGACTTGATTTTCTTATTGTCTATGTGATAGATATGTTTGTCTAAGTCAAGCACGTAGAGCCCATTAATACAAAGGTGCCTTACCAAGGACCACCCTAACATATGAAAGTGCTACCATCTCGGTTGCCCGAGGTACAATATATCAAAAATGACCAGAAAGAAACATAATTTAAGGTTTATAAATTTAGTGCGTACAATTGAAACCAAAATCCGAAAGGTATACAAAAGTGTGAAAAGAATGTGATAAACAACTGTATCAAAAGTCAGCGGAAACTAGACATGCTAAAACTAAGTGATGACTCCATCCCAGCCGTGACCCGCGAGCTATCCACTGCAACCTGCTAATCAACTGCTCACCATCCCCGAATGGATCACCACAGTTTTGTAAAACAACAACGGGGTCAGTCAACTGATTAACCAAAATAAAGAATGCAACAAAGAAAACATCCAAGCACTTCATCACACATTCCTCCAACTCCAATAACCTCCAATCATTGACTACACACTTTTAGTGTGTAGCCCTGCCAGATTACCCATCGCAATAGGTAATCCACACCGCCAGTGGGGACCGCAGCCTTACCACCTAAGACACACTCAACTCCAAGAGCGAATAACCTATGTCCATTAATGTGCACATCCCCCTTGTGACGGGAACCACAAAGGGCGAATCAAGGGCGTGACGCCATTCCCAATGATGACTCCACTAAGCCGAGGACGCACCTCAAGAACAACAAATACACCAAATAACCAAAACCAATCATCCAATATATCACAATCACAATAATAATAATAATCATGCCAATAAATCAACCATCATCATCTTATATCCAATTAATCAGACAACTGAGTAGGGAAAACCCTACCTTTTCGCAATCTGCTATAATTGCAGCCAATCATACAAATGTACAAAAGTACCACATCGTCACCTACAGCAATAAACAACAAGTACACATCATAAACCGATTTCTACCCAAAACTCCCAAATCACCCAATTAGGGTTTGCCAAAACTTAAACAAGATAGTAAAATAACAAGGGTATAAAGCTTACCAACGATTGACACGAAACTAGAAGCGAAAAGCTCAAGGAATGAAGAACCCCAGTTTGGAATTGCTTACAAAAATAGAGAATCAGTAGAACGTCGTTCTTCTTTTTGTGAAAAGTGCTTTTAGAAATAATATAAAATGATAAAAGACCGAGGAAACGATTTATATACTTCTTCACTTATTATAAACAAAACCGCGAAAATTAATCCTGTCAGACCGGGTACTCGGTCGAGTACCTGGGGTACTCGACCGAGTATTTCACTACTTGGCTGGGTGCTCTGGACAGTAACCTGACCAGGAGGCACACAGACTTACACGGTCGAGTACTACCTATTCTGCAGTAGAGATCACCTAGGTAGCACGGACACTCCTCCTAATCGGCCTTCCCGTGTCGGACACCCGTGTCGGACACGACACTCGTCGGACACACGTCAAAACGTGTCGGACACTTGTAAAGCCGTGTCTAACTTTCATCTTTTATTTGGGCACGTGTCCGACACGTGTCCATGGTATTTGGACACACCTTCAAACGGAATCAAGTTGAATTTAAGGTAAATGGCGTGAATTGTTATATGGTTTAATTTGGTGGGAAAATAAGTTGAATTGGGGCTAAATGATGTTCTTTAGACTATTAATGAGATGTCGAAATACATTGATTATAAGTTGGTTTTTTGTTTTGGAAATGAGAATGAGTCATAATTAACGTCAAGTTTTACCTTCACTTATTTAAATTTATATTCAATACTTTTTCAAAAATATAATCACACATAAATAACTATAATATATATATTTTATTAAATTTAAATGACGTGTCCCGTGTCCTAAATTTCATGGGATGCCGTGTCCCGTGTCCGTGTCGTGTCAGTGTCCGTGTCCGTGTCGGTGCTACCTAGGAGATCACCTGTCCCACTTTTATGTCCCATCTTATGTCTTATCTCCTTAAGATCATGACACATCATATTTGAAATAATAAAAATGATAATATTAAATTTAAAGTGCTAATGTGTCGGAGGAGTAATGAGAGACAAGATGAGACATAAAATAGGACATATGACCAGTTAATGTATTATACAACCGGTTGTATATACAACTTATTTAGTGTTGTGGAGCTTTGTTACAAAGTTGTCGAGCTCTATTAACAAAATTATCGAGTTATGTTACAAAGTTGTTGAGCTTAACAGAATAATAATTAAGCTCAATAAGTTCGTAAAATAGCTCAATAACTTTTAAAATAACTCAACAACTTTTGTGTGAGAAAAATTTCGATAACTTTGACGCATTTGACATAAATTTATTATACAACTAGTTGTAGGATAGTATTTGTGGACATATGACCTCCTCGGATGAAAAAGAGAGCGATATAAGGCGAGGGGAGTAGGTAGTGAATTCGGAATTGATGCGCATTTTGAAGTTGGTCTTCTGGAGTAAAACAATCATCTTGTGTGTCTACCGTCGCCGGCGGTGATTGTGACGATGTGGAGAAACTCATCAAAGCAAATCAAATTCCTTCTTTCAAAACATAATAATAATAATATTATTAATTCTTATTCTTCTTCTTCTTCTTCTTCTTCACGCTCTACCATTTTTCATTCTAGATTTCCCCCTCTTTCTCAATTATACTCATCAACTATCCCTCAACCCTCGCATCCCGTTTCCACTCTCGCCGCCGCTTCTTCTTCTTCTCTCTCCCGGGATGTCGCTGGCATCGTTTCGCATTACGGCCACTGTTATTGGGAGCTTTCCAAGGCCAGATTAAGGTACCCTTTTTCTTCTTTTCATTTTTCTTTATTTCCGCTTATGTACAATCTATCACTAATTAGTCAATTATTAGGATGATTGCTCTCTATGAGTTAGATCAATAGAATGGGGAAACCTCTTTATCAACCATAGTTACAGATCACAATATATTTTGAGTTTAGGGTTGGGGATGTCAATTATACTAGTGGGCGATATTAGGATTAGAACTACCAAAGCTGGTGATATGGTCGGTAAAAATGCACTTTTTTTTAAAGAGGATTAGTAGAGGTGGGAGACAGCCAAGTGAGGTGGTTATGAGGGATCATTTTAACAGGCTGCTGGATCCAAGTTCTAATTCACTGTGAATGCTCTTCTTAAGGAGGTACCGGGGCGTTGATTGGGTGCTTGGAGCGTGGTTTCACCAGACATTGGTCCGAGTAGGTTTATGCTTGTATTGGTCGATTTTATTTATGGTACTAAAATAAAGTATTGGTCACATGCAAATTTTGTTAGAGTACTTGACAATGATTTAGTTTATTATGAAATGTCAGTTTTAAAGTGTGGTCAGCGATTGAAGCATGATTGGTTATCCTGTTGCAAGTCAAATTATGTGGAAACAGTCGGCCTACTCAGCCTTGTGCTTAAGTTAAGGGCTTAAGGCGCTAAGCAACCTTGATCATATCAGCTTACTGCAATTCAAAAACTGTATTCTTAGCCTGCTTTATTTTTAGCTAGAAAACTGATGTCTTTGTTATTGATATAGTAAATTTCCACATAGCTAGCAATAGCCAGTGTGTGTCATGCAGGAACAATTATCTTTCAAGTCTCCATTGTTGTACTTGATTGGTAACAATTAGGCTTTTTGTGTTTTTGTTAAGAAACCTTCAAGTATCTTCAAGTCATAATTGCCTGGGCACATTGTGCTGTTTGTTATCTATTTCTTTACAAACTCAACAGATAATTTTGTTATTATCCTTGATATCGTCCTGCTTTTAACTTTTGTGCACCTCAGTATGCTAGTAGTTGCGACTTCTGGGACTGGATATGTTCTTGGCAGTGGCCAGGTCATTGATTTTGCTGGTCTCTGTTGGACTTGTGCTGGGACGATGATGGTTGCTTCATCTGCTAACTCTTTAAATCAGGTTAGTTTAATATTTCTCGAGTTTTAGAGACAGAGATGATATTTTCTGCTTTCCATCTCCTATTTGCTTATTGAGGCCATGCTCATATCTCTTGAATTTTTCAGGTCATTTGTCCTTGTTATTATTCTCTTTTAAATCCGTACATTGTGTGTATTCAGTATGCCGATTTCTGCTGTTTGTGTTTAAAAGACGTTTCACGCCACTTGTTGAAGACAAAAAGAAAGTCACGTAGGAAAATGCTGTTTTGTTTGTTTGTTTTGAGGTATTCATCTGTGTATGGATAAACAGTCCAGTTCGACATGACCGTAAATTACCGTACTTGTAACCACAGTTGTTGGTATGCTATAAATGCGGCAAATTCCGACATCATTTTAGCATTTCTTCATGGATTTGTGGCACTATGACATTTCTTGATTTTTCTATCATACATTGTTTGTTTTGGCCAAGGCTGGAGCATTCTAATCTATGGCTTCTTGAGCAGATATGAGTGTAAGACATCAGGAACCCTTTACAATTTGCTTCAATGTGCAAGTCTTTGAAACTGATCCGCTGTAGCCATTCTTTCCAGCTTGTACATACAGTTTCTCATTCTGTTGCTAAAACCTGCATCTTCTTTATCAGACTATATAAGCTTGAAAGGATAACTTCTTGTAAATTAGCCTCATCTGTAGCAAAAGGAGAGTTTTGTCCCCATTTTATCATTCATTTATTGGATAATGTGGGAAATTCAACTTTGAAATGTAATGGGTACAGATAAAGTTGAAAAGGTTAAAGGTTTCTGTTGTTTGAAGGATGAGGTGTGGCTTCATGTTGAAGATCAAAATACTACACTGGCTGACTTGTTGGAAAGTTAAGGTTCATGGGTCTGGTTGGTGGGTAAGGTGCAAACTATGTGGTTAAGCAAGACATTTTCCAACTGAGGGTGGCCTTGTAGGATATGTGCATTATTCAAATACAAACAATCAAGGAGCACTTTGATGCCAAAATTGATATGGAATCTCCATCTTAAGCTCTAAGATAATTAGAAAAAACAAAGCGTTGATCCAGAAATGAGTCAAAGCTTACTATGCTACTAACAGAACAAGAAAATGTACTGACCTTCACATAGATCAAGTACTAATACTATTGTTTAAATAGAACATTGCTCCCTATTTCAAGAAATTGGACAGACTACTAATGTTGTAGCTGCTATCAATGGTCCTTTGCCGATTTCTTATGCCCTAACGTACGCTGGAGTCCACAATTACAAAATTCATGCTACTCTTTTTAATCCAGCTATCTGCTCAGAGGTGGTGGTGGTTATCCATGATGTTGAAATGGTGTTTTGACTGGTGCCGCTTGCAGTGATGGTGATTGCAGATTCTAACATCACAATGTTTTTATCTGTAGGTTTTTGAAGTAAAAAATGACGCCTTGATGAAGAGAACAATGCAGAGGCCATTACCGTCAGGGCGTATGACTGTATCACACGCTGTCAGCTGGGCATCTTCAATGGGGATACTGGGAACTGGTTTATTAGCGTGCAAGGTGGAGAACTGGTTTAGTTATATCTGTATAAACTTGCATATTTACTCGCATGAGTAGAGAGACTAAATCTGGCAATTTTGCCGCAAGTTTTTTGCAGGCTAACGCCTTGGCGGCTGGACTAGCAGCTTCTAATCTCTTTCTCTACGCATTTATATATACTCCACTGAAGCAAATACACCCTGTAAATACATGGGTTGGAGCTGTTGTCGGTGCTATTCCACCACTTCTCGGGTATGATTTTCTGTAGTGCCTAAATATGATGTTAATGCTACCTTAGGTTGTACCATAAGCTTGAGAGTCTTTACAAATCAGACTAATCAGTCTTATTCTGATTAACTTAATTTGGATGACGTCTGATGAGAACTTTTTTTCCCGTGAGAGACAAAGAATGAATTTGTTTTTGCAACTAAATGGGGACCTAGGCCGATTTTTGGGTAACCTCAATTTCTCTCTTCGGAGCCCTTTCTTTTCTCGTCCCCCCGCCCCGACATAGCACTTCCCGTTGCAATGTGAATTGTAGGTAAAGGGGAGTTGATTTCTTGTTCCATCCGTGATTATGTCAATGAGACTCTTACTAGTTTTACTTTTGGTTTCAAAACACTAGTGTGTTTGGGACAAGGTGATGTATATCTTGGTCGAATTTTGGACTATTTATAGAGTAATGTTGCAGCGGAAATTAATTGATGTAAACAACGTTAAATTGAACGTGAAATTGCTCAGGAGTTGGAACGAATTAAGAGATAGTGATGTGCTTATCCTCAACCTCACAAGGAACAAAGTATAACACACAAACTCAAACTCGCAAGGAAGAGTCGACAATTAAACTCCCAAGCTTAATTAAAGTTCTTCGCAAAACAGAAGTAATTCTTATTACCCAAACTCGAATATAACCTCCCAAGTCCCAATAACAAGCTAACTCGTGTCCTACTTATAGCTATATGGAACGTCCTAAATAGGCTTTAGGTCGGTTCCAGGACTCTTAATAAAATATAGTTAACACCTTCCCTAAACTGATTAGGAAACACAACTTATTCTATCTAAGATTAGGAAATAAAGCTTCCCTAAACTAATTAGGAAATAAAAACACCGAACTAGGAAAGCAACTAGAACGACTTTAGGAAATCTTCCAAGCAGTGTATTTGCTTCATATTTCCATATTTCTAATGGAGCCAAAGACTCATTACTCTTTGGTTATGGATTATAATGGAATAAATCAAAATGGCTCACTAAAGTGGCTGCGCTTCTTTCTTTTGTGAAGTAGCGGTCCTTCGATGCAGTTCTCGACGCAATTTCCATCTTGGGTCATTCGGAAACAGCTTCTTTGTGTTGCTAACACAAGGGTAAGGCTGCGTACGTCTGATCCCCTTTACCCCGCAATTTGCGGGAGCCATTGAGGCACTGGGGTAATGTTGTTATAGTGTATTTGCTTCACAAACACGGTTTTGTTGATTTGCGTGCCTTGACCGCTACTTCAAGGACTCACCTATGCTTCCATCTTTTCTTTCCCGAGTTAGCTTGATCACTTGATGCAAACCTATTTTGAACCCTTCTTGAACCTAGGAAATGTCCCTACTAATTAGAACTTCATTTGCTCTTCCAAGTATGCTCCTGCATCACAAGGTGTCTGGCTAAAGTAGACAACAACGTGCTTAATTTAGCAGTGTATCAAGACTGTCATATTTATTTTTTCGGCTTCTGCCCATATATCGTACAAGAGCCATTTTCTGAAGGTCCAGGGGGCTTTTGCTTTACGTAGATCTGTAAAAACACTGATAGGTAAGAGTAGAAGTGTGGCGTAAAATTTGAAGAAATAGTCTTAGTGGTAGAGCAGTTCTCAAAATTCAAAACCTCTTAAAATGACGTAGGCATATCCTTCCAAGTAGGCTGTTTATTCCAACTTCCAAGTATTTGGCCCTTGTTATAAACATTAAGAAAAGCAAAAACAAATGAAAGAAAGTACATGTATGAAAGCTATGTTACTTTGACTCGACTACGAGTGTTGGATACGACATGGTGTTGAAGTATGGGATACAATTATTTTCCGCTACTTTTTCAATTTTTTTTAATCTAAAATAAAGGCCGAAGTGCCGTGTCATGTCGGACACTTCCTGTATCAGACATGCGGCGCGCGACCATGGTTACATGATTCGGAGTTCGCACCCCCGATTCCCGAACCAGGTTCGTCGTACCCGAACCGGGGTCGTTCGCGAACCAGGTCGCCGGAGTTCGCGACCCAGGCCGGTCAGAGCCACGAACTGTGTTGACAGAGAGAGTTAAGACCATATAGCTTCACCGGAGAAGGACTTACCACGGTGGGTTTGGTGGCTGGAGGTGAAGGGAGGGAACGCGCTTAATATTTTATTGAGTGATTGTAAAAGGTAGATGGGGAATAATTGGTAGGTAAGATTTTATTAAAATACATCTTTACTCCCTTAAAAGAGTGGGGGCGGCTGACTACTAGGTTACTTTTTAGAAGGGTGGTTTGGTCTTTTGCAACACTTACTTTTAAGACTCTTCCAAAGTGTAATATGGAGTATTTATGACAGTGTTACTTTATTTTACACAACTTCCAAAGACAGAAATATAAGACTTCCTATTTTCAATACGGTAATTCTTTGAATGTATTTAATTTAAAAAAAAAAACAAAAAGCTTAACTTGTATAAAAAAAAGTTTAGTTTTACGAATTAAATTATAGACTATTTATTTACACCTCGAACCCAGTTCAGTAGACATAGCGAATCACGAATTACGAACTCGAACTCGAACCGAATCGAACCCCGAACCATGTAACCTTGCGCGCGACTAAAGTTAAGTGTCGGAGTAGCATAGTAGAAGGATAAACACAGCCAATAGCCTCGGGCACATAAATGAATGAGTACTTTCATGGGTTCTAAACGGCAACGCAGGTCCTACTTAGGGGAAGAACCATGCATAATAGAAAATTGGATATTAAAGAGTTAAGTTTGAATGAGAAATTTGATGACAGTAATGCACTCAATTTATTATGTTTCTTTGCCCTTTTCTCATTTTCAGTTTGCTCTTCTGTAAATGCTCAATTACGTTGAAATCTTGAAGAGTGATATTTGTGAGTTTGTACAAGGTGGCTATTGGTCTATCTAAATATCCTTCTTGCTTAATTTTAATAGTTTCTTCGGGTAGTTAAGTGCGAGTTGTTTGTTTATGTCTAATACCAATATTTGGGTTATGGTCCTTGAAGCATAAAGGAAAGTTGAGAAATGCTCATGGTTCCTATGGGTGATACGTAAGTTCTAACCAGTATGATACCTATGAATATTCTGAATAACATAGGAGCTAGATAGTAGGTTATGCCATTGTGTTTGTTATTGACGTTAAAACATGCTTTTATACTGCCCTGATGTCTCTCTAACCATGCTGGCGTGTGCCTTGCAGGTGGGCTGCTGCTTCTGGAGAGGTTTCTCTTAATGGAATGGTTCTACCTGCTGCACTGTATTTTTGGCAACTTCCCCATTTTATGGCACTTGCATTCTTGTGTCGAAATGATTATGCTGCAGGAGGGTATGTAAACTGAAGCTTTTTTGAATCTTATGTCATCTTTTTATGATTGCCCATTTACTCCAGTGTCTGCCTGTAAGGCGGGGTAAAGAGGGTCAAACGAACATATCCAAACCAAAAGAGTGACTTATCTCTGGCTCCAACGAGGTTGGGTTTTGAGATAAATTTTATCTCATGTTATCATCAAAATTTTGCATCGTCAATTTATTTGCCATTGCATTTCCTTTTCAGAACTAGAGGTACATAATGATCGGCAAGTCCTTGTTTTAATCTGTTCCATACTTCCATCTCCTCCCTTTTTTGTATTTGCAGGTATAAGATGATCTCTCTTTTTGACGTTTCTGGTCGAAGGACTGCCTTAGTTGCTCTGAGAAACTGCCTATATCTTATTCCATTGGGCTACTTGGCATATGAGTGTGAGCCACTTTTGTTGTATTTTGTGGGCATGGTGTATTTTTCTAAACTTCTGATAATTTTTGCATCTTGTAGGTGGTTTGACCTCAGGATGGTTCTGTCTTGAGTCAACTTTGTTTACACTGGCAATCAGCGCAACAGCATTGTCATTCTACCATAACAGAACAACCAAGAATGCCAGAAGGATGTTCCTCGCTAGCCTTCTCTATCTCCCGGTATTTATGTCAGGACTTATGTTTCACCGTCTGTATAACAGCTGGCAGACCAGTTTGGACAGTGATCACGCCAAGGTATCTGTAGTACCATCATCAATCTTAATAGACGGTGATAGTGAGTCAAAAGGCCAAAATCTGGAAAAAGCTTCACCTGCTGGTAAAAAGTTACGCCCACCTGTTGCTTACGCTTCAGTTGCTCCTTTTCCGTTCTTGCCTGCTCCGTCTTATGCCCAACCTTAACAGGAAAATAAGTCTCTACTAAGGCAATTCCAAAAATTCTACCACCATATTCATACGTTTTTTGTATTAATAAAAATAAAGAGGATTTTAAGAAAAAACTAATATAAAAACCGACGAGGATTGTTATATTGAAACTTATTTTTACCTGGTGGTATCCTGTTGGTTTCCATCCTAACAGATTGGTTGATGGAATGTAAAATTTTGTAATGAAGATGTTCATGTTGTCATTTTTCCTACTTTGTGACTCATTTGATAAGGTAATAAATAATTAAATAGTTGTATATTTTGCATATCAATTAGTCTTGCTGAAGACGGGTCGGAGCAAGTGACGGATAATGTCACTCACAAAACGGATAGGGGGGGACAAGGTGGGGGCACCCCCATGTGCTTCCCTCTCTCCTCTATTTGGATCATTTGTGAGGGAAAATGGTATCCGTCACTCCAAAGTGACGGATACGTGCCGTCACAAATGAGATTTTGTGTTTGCATACAAATGAGATTTTGTGTTTGCATACAATTATGGCTGTTTGCAAGGTAAAATAATAATTAGTGTGGATGTTTATTAGGCTTGTATCCATTATGATCATTATATATGTAACTAAAGTGTTGATAAATCCATCATTGATGTATTATACTCCCTCCAATTCATCATAATGATTCCCTTTGAGATGGGCACAATACTTAAGAAAAATGAATAAAAATGAATAAAGGACAAATGTAGGGTTTGTTGATAGGAGAGAGAGATGAATTATTAGGAGTTAAATAAGGAGTTGTGGGGCCAAAACATTAAGGAAAGTAATAAAATAAGAGTAAAAGAGTTGTGTGGGGTTTAGTAATAGGAGAGAGTGATGAATAAAATAAGAGTAAAAGTTACCTAAAAAAGGAAAGGGGAACATTACTTGAATAATCCGTTTCGGGAAAGAGGGAACATTATAGCGAATTGGAGGGAGTATATTATACCTAGAGCTGGTAATCGGGTCAGTCATGTCGGGTTAGGGTTGGGTCAAGTCGAGTTCGGTCATATCAGGTTCGGGCCATATCGGGTTAGCCAACCCTTTCAGATTGGGTCGGGTTCAGGTCATCATCGTGTCGGGTCATTATCGTGGGGTTATTTCGGGTCAAATGATTTATCGGCTTTGGGTCGGGTCATTATCGGGTCGTGTCATTTCAGATCAAATGATGTATTAGGTCGAGTCGGGTTTGGGTCAGGTTAGTATCGGGCCCGGTTACTTTCACATTACTTCAATATTTTACCATTAAATTTAGTTTTTAACCATTATTTGGTTTAATGACTTCATTATTAACTCAAACGTATCAATCTAAATATAAAATCACTTTCATTTGATCAATATTAAGCTTAATAATTATCGGTTCATCCGGGTCAATATCGGGCTGGGCAATATCGGGTCGGGTTCAGATCAATGTTCATCGGGTCATGTCGGGTAACAGGTCGTCATCGGGTCTGGTCGGGTCGGGTCGGTTTGTAATATTCTCGGGTTCAGTCGGATCGGGTTTACTCGGGTTCAGGTCGGGTCAGACTTGTCAACTTTATATATACCCCCTCATCAAGGAATGATACGCGAACTCTCTTCCCTCCCTCAATCTATATGCTTATTTTCTTCTAAATCCTCTCTACAATTTATTCTCTATTTCTTATTTTATATCATTTTATAATACATTATCAGCACGAGACTTGGTGTCATGAGATTTGGTAAGAAAGGGAAGCTGAGCCAGAAGTTTATCGGACCATATGAGATTTTGGATCGTGTGGGTGAGGTTGCTTACCGGTTAGCTTTGCCAGCTACTTTGGATAGAGTGCATAACGTGTTTCATGTGTCACAACTACAGAAGTATGTGAGTGATCCTTCACATGTGTTAGA
The DNA here is from genome assembly GCF_048544455.1 of Silene latifolia. Lineage (NCBI taxonomy): Eukaryota > Viridiplantae > Streptophyta > Magnoliopsida > Caryophyllales > Caryophyllaceae > Silene > Silene latifolia. The sequence continues at coordinate 97,076,142 of NC_133532.1, read as the reverse complement.
GGTAGACAACATCGAGTTGGATGAGTCCTTATCTTATCTTGAGGTACCAAAACAGATTCTTGATCGCAAGGTTAGGAAAACTAGACATGGGGAAACGGTGTTACTTAAGGTTCTTTGGTCTAAACATGAGGTTGAGGAAGCTACTTGGGAGGCGGATGAGGCTATAAGAGAGCGGTATCCGTCTCTTTTTGATCAGGTATGTGTGGTTACGGGGACGCAACCATGTTTCTTTTAGGGGGGGTAGGAGATGGTCGCATAAGGTTTTTGCATGTTTTATGTTGGTTTTAGTACAATTAGTAGTTACCTTGAGTCGGTTTGAGTGTGTTTGGAAGTTTTGTTTTGAGTTTTGGTAATCTTGTTGTGTTGGAGTAGAAGTAGTATGTTTTGTTTTTGTCTATTGGTTGAACTTCGGGGACGAAGTTCTTTTTAAGGAAGGAAGACTGTAATACTACGGTTTTGTATGTCTGTGGGTACTCTATCGAGTGGGACTTACTCTGTCGAGTAAGTAGCTTTTTACGCAAAACAGTAGCTGATCTGATGGGTACTCGATCGAGTACGTGTGTTACTCGATCGAGTAAGGGGCACTCGATCGAGTAAGTGTGTTTTACGGGATTGATTAGCCGAGTTCAGATAATAACGCGAGATTAATATAAAAGCTTCCGTCATTATTTCCTAAACACTTTTATCATCCTAAAACCATTCAAGAGAAGATTAAAAGTTACGTTGTTCGCATCTCTCGCATTATTAGCAAATACCAAGGCTAGGATCGTGGGATTGTCGCGTTCGTTATACCGTTGTGATTGTTGTGTCAAGGGTAAGCTTCTTGTATAATTTTTATAGTATTTCGTTGGCTTTGGTTAAACCCTAATTGGGTAGATTTGGGGGATTTGGGAGTATTATGATGTGTTGGTAGTAATTGTATGTATACATGTTATAGGAGGAGGATTCGTAGCGGAGAAGTTCTGATTAGCTGCTAGACGGTCTCGTGTGATTGCTATTCCAGATAGGGTTTCCCTACTCAGTATTGATTACATGGTTGTGTTGGTGATTAACTGTTGTTTTTGTATATCGTCTTGGCATTGGTTTTTTAATTGGTGACTGTTGGTAGTATAATGTGATTATTGTATATCATCCGTGGTTTGCGAGGTGCGTCCTCAACTGAGTGGAGTCACTTGCGGGAGTGGCTTCACGCCCTTGATTCGCCTTCTGTGGAACCCGCCACAGAAGGGATGTGCACATTAAGGAACATGGGTTTATCGCTCGGATGAGATGAGCGGGGCTTAGGTGGGAACGACGGCGGTCCCCCACTGGCGGTGTGGAATACTTGTTGCGATGAGTATTCTGGCAAAACTACACACTTTAGTGTGTAGTCAGGTGTGAGGTGATGTGACGGAGTTGGTGGATTGGATTGGTTTGTAATGTTGTTTTATTGAAGCTGTTTGTTTTGTGTAATCAGTACTGACCCCGTTTAAATGTTTTTAAAACTGTGGTGATCCATTCGGGGATGGTGAGCAATTATTGAGCAGGTATAAGTTTATGCGCATGGGATTGCTGGGTTGAGTTATCACGAGCAGTTTTAGAAGTCATCCGCTGTGTCGAACATTCTTTCATTTTGTTTATTTGGTTTAACATTTTGAGAACAGTTGTATTTTACATTATCCGTTTTGGTTGAACTTGTATCATGTTAAACTATTTATTAAATTACGTTTCTTTATGGTCTATTTGATATTCATTGCCTCGGGTAACCGAGATGGTAGCATTCGCATACCTTAAGTGGTCTTGGTAAGGCACTTGGAGTATGGGGGTGTTACAGGTTGGATGACCAAAATATCTTCTCTGACTTGGGAAATAAGTAAGAGAAACGGAGGAAGGGAGGTTTCTTGGATGGGCTTGAAAAGGGGACGGGTTGCACCCTGTTTTGGCGCGGCAAAACAGGGGCTTGGGTTGGGTTATAGGTGCGGGTTTTGGTACAGGTTAGGATGTGGGTTTGGGCTAGGATAGGTGTTGGGTTATTGTTCAGGTGTTGGGTGACTGCTAGGCTAGTTGGGGTTGGGTTAGGTGGTGTTTGGGGTTGCGGGTTGGGCTCAAAAAACAGGGGATGCAGGTGTGGTTGGGGGTGTTTGGGTGTCGGGTTTGAGGTGGAGAAAGGAGGGGGAATGGTGGTGGTATGAGGAATTGAATGTGGGACCAATGAGGGGTGGGTTATACAAAAGCCATGCCTCGAAACGCGTGCTCAAAACCGTTCTAAAATCGAGCATAAAACCGTCTATAAAAACCTCGTTTAAAACCGCTTTTAAATCTAATTTTTCAAATTAAATAAAGCGATAAAACACGAAACTGTAGATACCTTATTTCTACACCTCCCGCCAACCACCCAGTGATGATTGGGCCGCAGGTTTGATACGCGGAATGATTTTATTACAGTTCGTAAGTTCATCGACAAGTGGTAGCTCAAGCACTCGAGTCAACATCATGGTCATCATATACGTGCCGATACGGTCGTTTTGACAGTAATTAGAGTTCATTTGGAGTCCGGGTAAAAAACTTCTTCATTTTCTAAAAAAACGTTTAAATGCCGAATCGGAATATTCCTGAGTGTTCTAGAATTCTCTGGATATGTATTCCTAATTAAAATTAATATTTTTAAGGAAATGTCTTCCGCACATTGTGTTTCACGGAATAAGGAAGTGTATATCTACCGAAATTCCATAAAGCAACGCGTAAATCTATCTTGCTGAGGAGGAAACCTCTGGGGAAATGACGCAGCAGGTGCTGCGCCTCTTCCAAAGATCGCAGTGGCTGCTGTGCCGCTTCCCCAACCCTGTTTCCATGCTTTCCAGAATATTTCCGTGATTTGTTTCCGTATCCGTGTCATTCCTAAACTCCTTCATGTGTTTAGTATAAATAGAGACCTTCGGTCTCCATATTTAGCACGCGAGTATTCCGCCCTTTCTTTCTCTCTCTTTGCATTCTAGACTACGCTATTGCTTTCGACGCCTACATGTTTGATCAATCGACCACGTAAGCTCAAATCATTCTGAGTCCCAGTCACGTTGCATAGACCGACTAATTTGACCAACTCCACTTTTATCAACCTAATCAATCTTTTAAATCCTTTAACAAAGGCGCTTTCCACACATATTCGAGTCGAGCAATCAGTAAACGATAGCTTTAGTCAATCTCGTTTCGTCAAACATGTAAGTCTGAGGGTGTAAGTCTATTTATTTATTGTACTTTTATTTTGTATCATCTAATGTAAGGTATATCAAAAGCACGTTCAGAAACCGTCTTAAAATTAATCTTTTAAAACCGTCTTTATAAAACAGCGGAGGTCTGACGTCGATAAGAAACGTAACAGCAGCTGTGCCTCTTCGAACAGTCGTAGCACTAGCTGAGCCTCTTCCCGAGGCTGCCGCTGCTCCTGCTCTTCTTCTTCTTCCTCCTCGACTTTCTGCAATTTCCCCTTTTCTCTTATTCTTTCGTTTCTTTTGTTCTTTTCAATATATAAATATGCTTTTAACTAATACTTTTAAATTATAATGCATAATTCGACATAAATCCCTTATAATTCAATATTTGTGGGTTTTCGTTCTCTATTCAAACCCAGATTTTAAAGGGTCGATTTTCTCATATCGATTCTCTGGAATCCGTCTTTTCTACATAGTTTACTTTATTTGATTTCAGTTTTAAAAATTTAATTCTACTTTTAAGTTCAAAGTTTTGCTTCTTTTGTATTTCCGACACGAGCTCATCGTAGTCATGTAAATCATTCTAAATTCTCATCTTTAATTCGCTTTATGACGGTTTCAGATGCATGTAATCAATTAAAACACTTGAAGTCGAATCTAAAATCAATAATCGACCTTAAATTTATCAATGAACGATAACAATCTCGCAGTTCTGACTTCACAGCCAGACGCAGGAAGTGCCACTCCTCTTCCAAGGGACGCAGTAGATGCTGCGCCTGTTCTGGGTTAGTTTCTGTCCCTGAACTCTTTCTCGCTTTGACGTAGCTCCTAATTATGGTTTAAATCGACTATTAATCGTACTATCACCTCTAATCTGACGTATTTTCGTATTTTAATTTCTTTTTTTTGTCTTCTTCGAAATCCCGTTTTGAGCGTGCTTTTGACGTAGATCAGATAAGCCTTGTAATTATTGTAATTTTATTAATTATTGTTATGTGTGGTTTATTTACTAGGCATTCACCTGTAATTGAATCTAACATTCTACTTCGACCACAATGTTTGCTAAAACACGTGTTAACCGACATAGTCTAATTTCACATGATAGGATTAATCTGCATGCATTACATCGACAACATATCAAATATGAATAATTTCCCTAATCATTAGTAGAGGCCGCTTTCGAGGCGGGCGGGTAATACGTACCCTCACCCCTTACTCCAGTTATCTCTGAACATCCGTGTCCATTGGCATCTTCGAGAGTCATTCTAGATATAAATGCAAAGGGTAACGAGTTTTTAGTGTTCATGTCACTACTTTATGTATTGACCTGGCACGAGGTATTCGAACGGTTCCACTTTTCCATAAAAAATGGTGGCGACTCCACAAATGTAGGCTTATTCAAACCGTTTACCGGTTTCAATGCCTCACAAATCAGTAACAGCCTATGACGTGCTTTGGCAAACCCAAGGTTCTGTGGGAGAAGTGCCGCCACCTCGAGACCAACGCGCAGGTGCGCGCGGCCCGGGTGGCCCATGTCCACAGTTTGGCGACTCCGCTAGGGATGATACACTTATGTGTTACCCAGGGTGAAACTTGAACAAGGTTAGGGAATAGTTTATACGAGACAATTGTCGATTTTCATTACTCGACCTTCTTAGGTCGTTTTAGTCGGCCTTCCTAGGATTAACCTAATCCATTCGACCAATCGTCCCGTCTGGATGGTCCAAATTCTTATAAGGGCCTAAAGATGGATAGTAATTGACGTCAACCATACCATGATACATACTCATGTTTGTATCCAGAGCTTTCACTGCTCGAGGAAATGGACTAGGAACCGACCTTACTCATGTTTGGCACGGACCTCTCCACATACCAGGGTTTGATTGCTTGGTATGGCAACCCACCTTTTTAAGCCAAAACCCTTTAAATGCACTCAGCATACCGTTATAATGCCTATATGTATGTTTGTATAATATACGTGATCAGCATTTGTAAACAAAACCATGACGAAATTTTGAAAAATAAAATCCATTTCAAAGTGTAAATATTTTCAAAAATGGCCTAAAATAAGCCGAAACTATGTCCAAATATCGAGTCCATTTCAAAACGCACTTTGAGTCAGCACTCCTACAACTACACTACAGTGTTCTAGGACAACCATTTCAAATTTTTGTCATTTTCAAATCCCACTTGACACATTGGCACACAGCCACTTCACGAGTAGAGTCCTTTTATTGAGTAAGTATGCAAAATATAAAAAAAAAAACAAAAAACGTTTTCAAACCATGTAAATGTAAATATGTAAATTCAATTTGGCTAAGTTAGAGTCAAAGTTCAAATCGACTATGTCCTAGTCGGAACTCTGTCGAGTCATAAACTCGTCTTGCTTTACATTTTGGGTCTTTTTAAATTCGAGTCAAGTCCTAAGGCGTCACGCCGTCATTTTGGACTTCATACCCCAATTTAGTTGGGATTTAAACATTTCCGACACCTCGACTCACACATTCGAGTCAACACACCGAATTCTCCTAGTGTCACGTTCGGGTACACACATACCCAAACCTCGAGTCAAGTCTGTCCTAAACACACGTCTTAGAATCACGTTAACTGCAATCCCGTCAACAAGGTCAACTGTATAAATGTCACTCCATCAAAGTCAACACTCAAGCCGAAGGTCAAAGTCAAGCACCGTGAATTCAAACACGATAAGTCGCTCAAGGCATTTCACGAATTCACAAGTCAAGTCTAGATTTGTCGTCTTATCCTCGTGATTACTTGTCCCTTCCTGTGTTCGTTGCTTATTATCTTAGCTTAGTATGCGTGATCCCATGTCGAATCAAGTTGTAATACGCGTCATTTCTGTCGAGTAGGAATCCAGCAAGTTCCGTCAGTCAGCAAAGTAATGAAGCAGCTCAAGCCACAATCACCATGTCTCTCCAAGACGTTTATGCCATGGTTCTACGAGTTCAAGCTACGGTGGAAAATTTGAGCATTCCTGTCCTCGCCCTTGAAAATGAAATGGTGGAAAAGAACATGCAACCTAGAGAAACCTCTAGTCAAGGTCGTCCAAAGCTTACCTCTTCCAATAACTGTCATCCTAGAAAGCCGAAAAAAACCGAAAGGAAACCTGGGCGGCATCAAAGGGTGCTTTCTGATTTAGGCATGTCTTATGTCGATGCTTTGAAGGGATTCTCTACCCAAGGTAAGCTACATCCAATAGGTCCGACTCCGAATCCACCTTTAGAGAAGTAGGTGAACCTCTGAAAGGGCAATAAATACTGCCTATATCACCAACGTAGAGGGCATGATATTGAAGAGTGTTTTCTCTTGAAACACACTGTAAATACCTCATGTCTGCACCTCCCGCCAAACACCCGATGATGATTGCGCGGCATGTTTGGTACGGGGAATGATTTATGACAGTTCGTAAGTTTATCGTCAAGTGATAGCTCAAACACTTGTGTCTACCCCTTGGTTGTCATCTACGCGCCGATACGGTCGTTTCGACAGTAATTAGAGTTCATTTGGAGTACGGGTCAAAAAACCGCTTCATTTTCTAATAAACCGTTTAAAATGCCGAGTCAAAATGTTCTAGAATGTTCCAGATATTTATTCCATAAAGAAAAGTTTTTTTATCTTTTTATAAAATATATCCCGAAATTTTATGTTTAAGAATAAGGAAGTTGAGATCTACCGCAATTCCATAAAAGAAACGCGGAAATCTTTCTTCCGCAGGAGGAAAACTCTGGGGAAAGGACGCAGCAGCTGCTGCGCCTCTTCGAAGGATCGCAGCAGCTGCTGCGCCTCTTCCCGAGCTCTTTTCTGCGTATTTTCAGCTCTTTTCGAGATTTGTTTCCAAAGTTTTAGTCATTCCATAATTCCTCCGTGTGATTAGTATAAATAGAAGCCTTCGGCTTCACATATTGTTCACGCAAGTGTCCGCCCTTATCTTGTCCCTTTGCATTCTAAGACCATGCTCTAAGCTTATTGACGTCTACGTGCTTGATCAATCGACCACGTAAGCTCGGATCCTTCTGAGTACCAGTCACGTTGCATGACCGACCAATTTGACCAACTACACCTTAATTAATCAATCAATATAATCTAAATCCTCTTACGAGGGCACTTTCATCATACATTCGAGTCGAGCAATCACTAAACGTTAACTTAGTTAATGTCGTTTCGTCAAACATGTAAGTCTGAAGGTGTAAATCCCATCTTTTGTTATTATATTTTATTTTTGTACTAATTAATGTAAGGTTTATGTAAAAAATATATTTAAAACTGATTTCTAAAACCCCTTTATTAAACTATTTTTACGGATTAACAAAAGACAGACGTCGAGAAGAAACGCAGCAACTGCTGCGCCTCTTGCTGAGGCTGCCGCAGTTCCTGCCTTTCTTCTTCTTCCTTTGTCCTTTGTTATTTCGTCTCTTTTGTTTCGTCTTTTCTTATTTTCTTCTTATTTCATTCGTACAAAATAATTCTAACGTATTTATAATAATTATCGCTTTAATCCCGACCTAAATCCCTAATAATCAATATTTGCGGGTTTTCGTCATTAAATCAAATCCGAGTTTTGGAGATTCGATTTGTTCATATCAAGTCTCTGGAATTCAACTTTTGTATACGCTTCCATCAGTTTATCACATTTGTCTAGTTTGTTTCCGTCTCTATAAATAACTCTAACTAAATTGTAATTAACCCTAATTCGTTTTAATTACTCTTAATTCGTTTTAATTCGTGTTATCGCTTTTATGACCCAAATTCACATGTAAATAACCTGTTAAATCACTTCCATCAGAGTTAAATATCCGTAATCAACCATTAAAATCGCCAACGTAGTGACCAATGCGCCTCTTCCAAGAACTCACATCAGGAACAGACGCAGTGACCACTGCGCCTCTTCCAAGAGACGCAACATTGCTGCGCCTGTTCCGGGTTGAGTTCTGTCTCTAAACTTCCGTTCTTGCTTTGACCTAGTGCGTTAGTCTATGTATTAATCGACTATTATTCGTAATATCACCTTTAATTTGTCCGTATATTTTAACATATTTTATTTTCTCTTGTTTTTCTCAAATCATCCGTCTTAAATATATTTTTGACGTAAATCGACTAAATCCTTTGTAATTTATTGTAATTTTAATTATTGCGTTTATTCAATTATCGTATTGTATGATTTATTTACTTGTTTTCACATGTAATTAATTCTAATCCCTAATTCGACATTAATGAGTGCTAATTAATTGTTCACCGACTTAGTTAATTCTCACATGCTAGGATTAATCTATGGATGTTGCATTGCATTCATATAATCGACAACATATCGAGTACAAACGATTTCCCTAATCATTAGTAGAGGCTGCTATCGAGGCGGGCAGGATTAGGTGTCCAGTAAAAGGACTTCCTATTACGTACCCTCACCCCTTACTCTAGATCTCTGTGAACATTCGTGTTCATTGGCATCTACGAGAGTCATTCTAGACATAGAATGCTAAGGGAAAAGAGTTTTTTTTTTTTTTTTTTTTTTTGATGAAATGTAAGTAATTCATTCAAATAAAAAAAGTAACCATACAATGCATTTGGGTCAGTCCATTATTCTAATGTGCTTCATCAAAACGCATAGACAAAAACAAAAGGAAACGACATCAGTCCAAGACCGATCCTACAACAAGACCAAATTCCTATCTGATTCTCAACAACAAAATCAAATCGTCATCAGCTTCACACATGAACCCTAGTAAATAGGATTCATGTCTTCCCTAAAAATTTTCCTGATCTCATCCCTGTCGATGTCACTCTTCCTTTGAATCAAGCTAGAGAACCAAGTTTTCATGTCCTTAAGGATGTCACCCGCAAGCTTAGTAGGTCTGAATAGTTGAGCCTCGTGTTTGCAAAGGTTTCTCTGTCGCCAAATACAATAGATCGTCGCATTGATGATTGCATTAATCATCTGCTGGTGCTTTTTGCCCCTTTTTATCTTCAATCTCCAATCAAGGATGCTACTACGAGGTAATTTAACCCCAATCCATCTCTCTATGCAACACATAACTCTGTCACTATATTCACATTCAAAGAAGAGGTGATTCGTGTTCTCAATCCCATCTCCACAGATGTAGCAGGTAATATCTGTTGTTATCCCTATTTTGTGCAATCTTTCATTTGTATTCATTGCTTTATGCTGATATAACGAGGCCACTAGACTGTGCTTTGGAACTGTCAAATTGTTCCAAACTAGTTTTGCCCAGTTAACTTTGTCGCCCTTGCATCTAAGGAACTCATACCCTTTCGCAATTGTGTATTCTTTCCCCTTCTGGTTTAACCAAATTCCCTGCTGGTAAGGACTATCCAGTAGGGTTTTAACTTGCCACAGCTTTCTCCAATACCAGCTTGTGTTAGTTGGTGGGCTGTAATCTTGCAAATTACTGCCCCTGAGGTAAGTGTGATTCACCCATTTGACCCATAAATGGTCAGATTTAGTGTATAGCCACCACACAAGCTTACCCACAGCTGCCTTGTTCCAAGTGATGTCATCTTTGAGGCCTAAACCACCCTCTGCTTTGGGTTTACAGATTTTCTCCCAGGCAACCAGGGGAGATCTCATGTAATCAGCTCCCCCATCCCACAAAAAGTTCTTACAAATAGCTTCTATTCGAGAGATAACTCCATTTGGAAGGATAAACATTGTTGCCCAATAATTGTGGTATGTTTTAAGCACAGCCTTGACTAAAACTAGTCTACCTGCATATGATAGCTTTCTTGAACCTAGACCCCTTATTTTGCTCACCATTTTCTCAATCAACAGTCTACAATCATGTGCATTTAGTCTGGATGGCTTGATTGGAACCCCTAAATATTTAAAAGGCAAAATCCCTTCAATAAACCCAGATATCTTCAGAATGTCAGTTTTCACATCATTTTTAACCCCACTAAAGTAGGCATTGGACTTACCCTTACTTAGCTTCAGGCCTGTTGCATATGAGAAGGTAGAGAAAGACCTCAGCAGAATCATAATAGACTTGACATCCCCTTTGCTGAAAAGCAACAAATCGTCTGCAAACATCAGATGAGTGAGCTTCAAAGGTTTGCATAGGGGGTGGTATTTGAATCCCATAGTCTCTGTGGTGTGAGCCAACAATCTGGATAAATATTCCATACATATTGTGAAAACCGAACATTTCCCCATTCAAGCTCAAAGAATAAGTGGCAGTAGTTACACATTGCATTATCCATCCAATAAATTGATCAGGAAAGTTCATGGCCTTAAGCATTTGAAAGACAAAATCCCATTCCACAGTATCATAGGCCTTCTGTAGATCAATTTTAAACAGGCATCTGGGAGATGCATCTCCTCTATTATAAAGTCTTATGATGTCCTGGCATATTAGAATATTCTCCATAATACTCCTTCCTTGAATAAAACCCCCCTGATTTTGTGAGATTAGGTCTGGAAGGATACCTGCTAATCTATTGCAGATTACCTTTGAAAGGGTAACGAGTTCTTAGTGTTCAAGTCACTACTTTTTTTCTTGACATGACGCGAGGTATTCGAACGGTTCCAATTTCCTATAAAAATAGGTGGCGACTCCACAAATGCAAACGCTTGTTCCCAAGCGCCCCCCGTGGCCCATTGTCCACAGTTTGGCGACTCCGCTGGGGAGTAATACACTTACGTGTTGCCAAGGGTAAAAATTGAACAAGGTTAGGGAATAGTTTATATGAGACAGTTGTCGGTTTTCATTACTCGACCTTCTTAGGTCATTTTATTCGGCCTTCCTAGGCCCAACCCAACCCATTCGACCAATCGTCCCGTCTGGACGGTCCAAATTCTTATCTGGGCCTAAAGATGGATAGCGATTGACGTCAACCATACCATGATGCTTACCCATGTTTGTATCAAGGGCTTTCACTACTCGAGGAAATGGACTAGGAACCGACCTTACTCATGTTTGGCACGGACCTTTCCACATACCCGAGTTTGATTGCTCGGTATGTCAACCCACCCTTTTAAGCCAAAACCCTTTTAAATGCACTCAACATACCGTTATAATGTCTGTATGAATGGTTGGATTGTATGTGATCACCTTTTAAACAAAACCATAACGAGTTTTGTAAAATCAAGAATAAAAACCTTTTAAAAATGTAAACCCTTTTTCGAAAATGGTCCAAATGAGCGCAAAATGAGTCGAAACTCTGTCCAAATTTCTAGTCAAAATTCGGGCCTCAAAACCCATTTTCAAACCTCACTTCGAGTCAACACTCCTACAACTACACTACAGTTATTAGGACAAACATTTCAAACTTTGTCACTTTAAAATCACACTTGACACAAGTGGCACACTCCCACTTCACAAGTCGAGTCCTTTCCTTGACTAAGTGTGCTAGAATGGTCGATCGTGTTTTGATTCGTCGTCGATCTCTTATCCAGTTTCCAAGATGCCTGGAACTAGTCATGCAAGTGTTAATGGACAACCCGGAAATGGTAATGATCTAATCCTAGCTGCGCTCGTCCGTCTCCAAACAATCCAAGACCAAGCCTATGCTCGCCTCAATGCTATTGAAGGCCGAATTGTTGCTGTAGAAACTAGGCTTCCTCCTGCAGAGAATGATGTTCCTAACGCAAGCATGCATGATGACATTCCACCCTTTGTTGGACAGCAAGAAATCAACCCTCTAGTAGGTCCTACTGAAGCTGAAAAGCGACTCCAATACTTGGAGGAGCAACTAATGTACCTCAAGGGAGATGACATCTACAGGGAGAACAATCGCAAGTATGAGGCCGTGAATGGTCAATTTCCAAATAACTTCAACATGACTCACATCCCGAAATTCAAAGGCATGAAAACCCTTTGAACCACATTCGTGCTTTCAAAGACTACATGTCTATCAAAGGCATCAAACCTGAGATGTTCTTAAGGATCTTTCCTTCATCTCTCGACACCATTCCTAAAAAATGGTTCTATCTTTGGAACACAAGAAGATCTCTACTTGGGATGATGCCGCAATTGATTTCACTAAGCAATACGCGGATAATGCTGAAATCCAAGTCAACATGTGCACTCTAGAGGTTCTTACCCAAAATGAGAAAGAAGGCTTCACCGACTTCCTAAGTAGGTGGAAGAAGACTAGCACACAATTAGTGGAACGTCCAGAAGAAGCTACCCTTGTGGAGAAATTCGTGGATAACCTTAGGCCCATTTATGCAAACCACTTAAGGTACCAAAACATTAAGACCTTCAAAGATCTAACTGTGCGAGGGACAAGAATTGAAGATGACATCCGTAAAGGGCTCTTGTCCAAAACGGTAGGTCGTGGATATCAAGGCTCAACGAGTCATTCTTATGGCTTTACTAGCAAGACTGATGAGGTTAACCTTCTCGAATCTTCAAAGAAAAACAACCCACAAAGTAAGTTCACGAACATTGGCGATACATAATCCAATGCTCTGAAAAGGTTGATGAAACAAGGTAAGCTCCAACCAATAAGACCTACACCGGACCTAGAAAAGAAATCCAAGTTCTGGGACGAAAATGTATACTGCGAATATCATAGAGGTATGGGACACGATACAGAGAAGTGTTTCAAGCTAAAACATGTCCTTCAGGACATGATCGAAGATGGTCGTCTACCTATACCTCCTAGAGGTAAGCCTAACAATACTCAGAATCGACTTGGAGTTCTGATGATTACAGATGAAGAATCTACCTTGGATTGTTCACACCTCATTTCTCCAATCGAAGACGAGATTCACGCATTAGAAGATGAGGGTAGTTACTCCAACATTTCTCCCACTATCACCGATTTTATTGCATGGGCAAAAAGTGTAAGTAGACAAGTTTCAGAACTGGATGATGTAGTAGCATCCCTCCGCAATCCGAGCACCATACCCAAGGAGAGCGTGCCACTGAATCTGTCTCCAAATTCTACAATGCAAGAGGTAGTCGTCGTAGTTGACAGTCTAGTCGACCAAATAATGAATTTAGAAGCTGAAATCATCAGATTAAGGGAGCTTACTAATATTAACGGAATATGGGCCGATGATGATGAAGATGAATACCTCACTGAACACTATCTCGTCAAGGTTAGTGAGGATATAGTCAAAGCAAGCAAAGATCAAGATATTGATCACCTTACTCGTTCAGGGCGTCCATATCAAAGTGTTTCTTAAAACGGTCCTATAACTAATGGTCCAGTTACTAACACCAATGTCATCACACCAAATGATGGCGAAGATACATCTACTGACCACTTGCTAAAGCAACTACAGAAGACAAATGCTGATCTTTCAGTCTGGCAACTAGTGGCAAGCTCATTTCCTCATCGCCAAGCTTTACTGCAAGCTTTGGCTAAACTGAACGTGGCACACAATTCTATGCCTGACGACGTAGTCAACTTAGTCTTCCAATATTCAACTAAGCTAAGTAACCCAGTTACTTTCTCGGACGAGGACTTGCCACCCTTCGGCGCCAGTCATAACCGAGCTCTATACATTACCGTCATATGCTTAAAGAAGAATGTGCCAATGACATTGGTAGATGATGGCTCTGCTGTCAATGTCATACCATTGAAAACGGCGTACAAATTGGGCATGAAAGAATCAGATTTGACTCCCACTAACCAAGGTGTTCGAGCATACGATGGGACACGACATAAAGTGGTAGGACTAGTCAACCTCACCATAGCCACAGGGCCGATTGAGCGAAAGGTTAACTTTCAAATAGTGTATATCGAAGCCTCATTCAACATACTTCGAGGAAGGCTTCGATATCCAGTACATGGCAAAGTAGTGCCGATCACTTCGTCACCTATCAAGGCAGTAATAGAGAAGATGTCAAGCAACCAAGTAGTCACAGATCCAGTGTACGAGCTTGGGGGCTTTCATAGCATAAACCGTGTAGAGAGTGAACTGGCACCTCTATACTTCAATCCATACTCCAATTTAGTGGTCAACCACATACTCAAGTCTTAGGGATACTTCGCGGGAATGCCATTGAATCCTACCAAGAAGAATACCTTTGCACCTTACAAATAAGGAAACTCTCAAAGGATACAACTTGGATTGGGATACAAACCCACGAAAGAAGAAGACTTAGAGATGCTCACTCAATTTCAAAATCGTAAGAACCAAGGAATCCAAATGCGATCTTACCTCCCTACCCTAAATGGATACTACGTTAGAGAGGCGAGTCAAGAATACTTCCACGGGTTTCCCGTACCTTGGCACTACAAGGGAATGCAGCTAGCTGGAATCGAGGTCTTCCACGATTGCCACTTCATTCCTCCAGAAACGGTTCCTACCGTTAATGCTCGTCAAGCACCTTGCTTACATGAACAGGCTGTTAGTCTTTTGTTTGGGGAGACCAATTCGTTAGAGCCTCACAGGACGAGATCATTACCATTATACTTCAGGTCGACCATTTCAACCCTACAGCATTATTCACTGAAACCAATTCAGATCAGCAGAAAGGATGGAGAAAGTCGATCAAGTGGACGAAAAATAAAGGAAAGCTCTTCAAAGTCACCACTGGAGAAGGATAGATGTTCAAAGGAGAACCTGAAGACAACGAATTCGAGTCGGAGTCGAATTCGAGTCGGAGTTGGAATCAGTGTCTGAGTCTAGAGAAGTCCCTAAAGAGTCTCCTTCTGTCGTCACTCTCAATCCCCTTGTTTCTCCTAGCTTAGCATCAAGTAGTAACAGTAGCTCGGGAAATGTCTCAGCAGCTATTCCTTTACTGCCACTGACTACTGAACATATGGCTTCTTTGTTTCAACTCTTTTCAAAATTTAATATGAATAAATCAGATTCTGCTTACTCTTTGTGTTATTCTGAATGCAATTCTATTTACGATGATAATGAGGATGATCCTGACCCAGTCTCAATCGACTTACCTCCCTACATAGCTAAAGAAATATTACAAGAGGGGGAAGGGGCACCAGTTATAGAGAACACCGAACCCATCAATGTAAGAACTTAGGATAGGGACGACCTTAAACCCCATCGAAAGGGCAAATTTCATAGACCTCCTACACGAGTTCAAGGACATTTTCGCTTGGTCCTACAAAGATATGCCAGGGATTGACAGGGATATTGCAGAACATAGAATTCCAATCAAGCCAGGTTTCAAACCTGTGAAACAGAAGCTTCGTCGAATGAGGACCGAATGGGCTCTTAAAATCAAAGAAGAAGTCGATAAACAATTCAAAGCCGGGTTCATCAAAGTTTCCGAGTATTCAGACTGGGTGGCTAACATAGTACCCATACCCAAAAAGGATAGGTGAATCCGAGTTTTTGTTGATTTCAGAGACTTAAAGAAAGCAAGTCCCAAGGACGATTTCCCTCTACCACACATCGACATATTAGTAGACAATATAGCAAACCATGCATTGTTGTCCTTCATGGACGGATATGCAGGGTATAATCATATCAAAATGGCAATAGAAGACATGCATAAGACCGCCTTCGTCACTCAATGGGGTACCTATTACTATAATTGCTATACTGTTATGCCATTCGGGCTAATCAATGCTGGAGCCACATATCAACGAACTGCGACCACGTTGCTACATGACATGATGCATAAAGAAGTAGAGGTATACGTTGATAATATGATTTTCAAGTCCAAGGATATGAAGGGGCATATTGATAACCTTCGTAAATTCTTCCTATGATTGTGAAAGTACAATATGAGGCTCAATCCCCAGAAATGCGGATTCGGGGTAACGTCAGGAAAACTTCTGAGATATGTCGTAAGTGAAAGAGGAATAGAAATTGATCAACACAAGATTAAATCTTTAATCGAAATGTCACAACCTCAAACAAAGAAGGAGGTTAGAGGATTCCTAGGCAAGGTGCAATATATAAGCCGATTCATATCGAAACTTACTATGATCTGCGAACCCATTTTCAAGAAGCTCAAAGCATTCGACAAAATTAAGGAGATACTAGCCAAGCCACCAGTGCTCATGCCTCCTCAGCGAGATCAACCTCTTGGTTTATATCTCACAGTGACCGAAACAGTCATGGGGGCTATGCTCGCGCAATCTGTGGGAAAGAAGAAAAAGTTATCTACTACCTTAGTAAAAAGTTCTTAGAATATGAATAGAAGTACACACCTCTCGAAAAAACATGCCTTAGCTCCTACGCTTAACCTTAGATCCTACGCAACTCCGGAAACATCTCGAGGAAGAAGCCTCTAGTCTCTTCTTATGGCTAGCGAGCCTCCTTACGTAGTCTAATGGACTATAAACGACCCTCCCCGGAAGTCGACAGACTCTAAAATATTCCCAACGACAGGTCCTTGGCTCACACCCTTGACCCGCCTCGAGTCGCCATAGTCGCCAGGTTGTAATCTTCGATTGACCTGATGGCTATACTTTGACTTTCGCCTTGTCCGAGCCTCAGTCAAAGTAGGGGCTCTGTAGATACCTCATTTCTGCACCTCCCGCCAAACACCCAGTGATGATTTGGCCGCATGTTTGATACGCGGAACGATTTATGAGAGTTCGTAAGTTTATCGTCAACTCATAGCTCAAACACTTGTGTCTACCCCTTGGTTGTAATCTACGCGCCGATACGGTCGTTTTGACAGTAATTAGAGTTCATTTGGAGTCCGGGTCAAAAAACCGCTTCATTTTCTAATAAATCGTTTAAAATGCCGAGTCGGAATGTTCTAGAATGTTCCATATATTTATTCCATAAATTCAATTTTTTTATCTTTTGGTAAAATATATCCCAAAATTTTATGATAAAGAATAAGGAAGTTGAGATCTACCGCAATTCCATAAAAGAAACGAGGAAACCTTTCTTCCGCAGGAGGAAACCTCCGGGGAAAGGAAGCAACACCTGCTGTGTGTGGACAGCGGGCCGCCCACGGGGGCGCTTGGTGAAGGTCGAAAAACAAGCGTTTGCATTTTGTATGGAGTCGCCACCAATTTTTATGGGAAATTGGAACCGTTCGAATACCTCGTGTCATGTCAAGACACAAAGTAGTGACATGAACACTAAGCAATCGTTACCCTTAGCATTCTATGTCTAGAATGACTCTCGTGGATGCCAATGAACACGGGTGCTCACGGAGATCTGGAGTAAGGGGTGAGGGTACGTATTAGGAAGCTCTTTTGATCGAACACCTAATCCCGCCCGCCTCGATAGCGGCCTCTACCAATGATTAGGGAAGTTATTCGTACTTGATATATCGTCGGCTATATGCATGCAATGCAACATCCAAGTTTTAATCCTAGCATGTGAGAATTAATACTAAGTCGGTTGACACGTAATTAGCAAACAATTGGGTCGAAGTAGGATTTAATGTTGATTACATGTGAAAACATACAAACAATAAAAGAGATACAGTAATTATAAATTACAATAATGAAAATTACATTAATTACAATGGAATAGGCGATTTATGTCGAAAATACCTTCAAAACGGATAATTTGAGAAAACGAATAAAAGAATAAAAAGAAATAAATTAACGAACAGGAATTAGCGATACATTACGGATATTAGTTAGTTAATACGTGGACTAATTAAACTAGGTCAAGGCAGAAACGGAGTTCAGGGACAGAAATCATCTCGAACAGCGCAGCAAAGAAAGATCGCCCTCCTGAAGAGCGCGCAGCGATTCTTTGCGTCTGCATTCAAGGGTGAGTTCAGGCCGTGAAGCGAATCGCAAATCGTTAATGTTAATTGTTAATTTTAGGGATCTATTAAATTATTTACTCGGATGAAAGTGATTAATACTTTTATTACATGTCAATGATGGTCATGAAAGCGATAAACATGAATGAGACGAAATTAAACGGATTAATTACATGAAATTATGATGGAAACATTAATGAGTCCTGTGTTGAAATAAGTCAATTAGGCTAAATATGACGGATATGCAACGAATACGCGAATAAGCAGATGAAAATTATATCAATGACGGATTCCAGAAACTCAATATGAACAAATTGAATCTCTAAAACCCGGGTTTGAATTTAATGACGAAAACCCGCAAATATTAATTATTTGGGATTTAAGTCGGATTTGTGATAAATAAAACATATTAATGAACGATGAATTATGTGATACAATATACATGTGAATTATCAGTGACGATTATATCAAAGGATTAACGGACGAACAAATAACAAATAAAAAGAAAGCGAATTACAGAGGACGAGGAAGAAGAAAAGAAGCAGGAACTGCGGCAGCCTCACGAAGAGGCGCAGCAGGAACTGCGCTCCTTCGAAGAGGCGCAGCAGTTGCTGCGTCTTTTCTCGACGTCTGTCTACTGGAAATCCGCAAAAACAGAGTTTTAAAGCACGGTTTTAGAAATCGGGTTTAATGGTGTATTCGACATAAATCTTACAATGGTGATACGATAAATAAAATACAATAAATAAAAGAGGAATTGTACACCCTCAGACTTACATGTTGACGAAACGAGATGAACTAAGATATCGATTAGTGAATGCTCGACGCGAATGCAAAGAGAATGCCCTCGTAAGAGGAAAACGATTGATTAATTTAAGTTGATTATTGGTGTAGTTGGTCAAATTGGTCGGTCATGCAACGGAGAGGCTGGTACCCGGAAGGATCCGAGCTTACGTGGTCGAATGTTCAAGCACGTAGGCGCCAATTAGTAAGAACAAAGTCTAGAATGCAAAGGGAGAAGAGAAGGGCGGACACTCGCGTGAGAAATATGAGGAACGAAGGCTCCTATTTATACTAATCACGTGAAGGAATAGGGTTTCGGAGACTCTTTGGAAGTGAATCTCGGAAAGATATGAAAAAGATACGTGGAACATGCAAAGAAGGGCCTGGGAAGAGGCGCAGCAGCCACTGCGTCTCTTGGAAGAGGCGCAACACCTGCTGCGTCTATTCCCAGGAGGTTTTCCTCCCAAGAAAGATCTCGCGTTTGAGTTATGGTAGGACGGAAATAATTCGATCTTCCTTAATATTTAATATGAATATTACGGGATATTATTTGCCAAAAGATAAAATTTATGAAATATGGAATAGAAATATCGGAACATTCCAACATTCCGACTCGGGATTTAAGAGTTATCGAGAAAATGGAGACGGTTTTTGACCCGGACTCGAATGTACTCTAATTTCGCCAAAACGACCGTATCGGACGTAGATGACAACTATGAGGTCGACATTAATATTTGAGCAATCACTTGACGATAATCTTTGTCACAAATCGTTCCGCGAATCAAACATGCGGCCCAATCATCACCGGGTGGTTTTGCGGGAGGTGCAGAAATGAGGTATCTCTGAGCCCCCACTTTGACCGAGGCTTGGACAAGGCGAAAGTCAAAGTATAGCCATCAGGTCAATCGAAGATTACAACCTGACGACTATGGCGACGCGAGGCGGTTCAAGGGTCGAACCATGGACTGTCGTCGGGGAACATTTTAGAGTCTGTCGACTATCGGGGAGGGTCGTTTAAAGTCCATTAGACTACGTAAGGAAGCTCGCCAGCCATAAGAAGAAACCATACCTGAGATACCCCTGGGTGAAGCGGGACTGAAGACGCTTCGGCAAAACTCTTTGGTCTGGAAGATAACTTGGTGTCCAAGGCATTAGGGGTCACAGGAACTTTGGTCGAACTCTGCGGGAAGCAAGAAATATTGAAAGCAGCAGGACGTCGTAGAAAGCGCTTTGGGGAATCCGCTGCGTTAGTCTCAAAGCGAACTCGGCAAAACTTGAGGTTGAATGCGCTTGCGTCGGTCTCAAACAAACTCTTTTTGGGGAATATTTTGACGACAAGGAACATCTAGATCGTCGTGGGAGAAATCTTGAGTGAGCGATCGCAAAATACTACTCTACTGGATATAATGATCTTGAGCAATCGCAAAATATCTTCTTATTTGGATAAAATGCGGGCGGAACGAAAGAAAATCATCGAAACGGACCAAAAGAATATAATAGCGTTGAAGAAGAGGCGCACCAAAGATGGGCCCACAAATAACGAACTCATAACGAATTTTTGAAAATCCGTATGGAGGGAACACAAGGAAGAGGCGCAGCAAGAGCTGCGTCTCTTGGAAGAGGCGCAGCGCACTGCGCGTCTTTTCCCCAATTTGGCTATTTTCGCGTAAAAACGCGAACTCGGAAGGATTGTATTTCATTATTTGAAACACAATTCTTGCAATTTCTCTCTCAAATCTTCACCATTTCCGTCGAGGTTTGATCCAAAAGCTTGCATTAAACATGACTAATCGAGGTATGTGTTCCAATCTTGCATTAATCATCTACATTTTTTGAATTTTGAGCCGCGAAAACTAGGGTTTTCGACCCTTTTGATCGAAAATTTGGGGCTTTTCCCCCAAATGGATTTGCTATGCCAAATTGATGTTAGAAACGGATAGTAGGCAATGTTAGGAACATAACCATGTATTTGCTTCGAATTTTCATCGAGTTTTGAGCCCTTGAGTGAAATTTGAGACGGTTTTACAGCTGAACCGTAAATTGCTTCGAAAATAGCCTTAGGAATGCCCATTGGCGATGAAATTTGGTATTTGGGATCCTTGGATGATGGGTCAACTTTCTACCATCTCGAAATTTTGGTTTGTGACAACTTTTTCAGGACACCTTTCTAGGGCATAATCGCCGTTATGGCGGAATGCTGCCGAATTTTCGACTTGAACCTGGAACTAGGCTTTGACTTGGACTTGACTTGACCCAATTTATCACATGAGTGATCGGGTTGGCGGGGACATGACCAAAGATGGCATGGAAAGGGCAGTTTTCAGGGCTCTGAAGGCTCGAAAACTCCTTAACAAAGGCTTGTCGTCATGTGGCCCGGCCTGAATTTACTTTAACGTTGCAAGTGATGAGGCTTCTACTTCCGGGAGGACTCCCATGGAGATAGTCGCTGCTACTGTTGAGGAGGCTTTAGAGAAGGCCTTCACCGCTGCGGTGATGGCTGCTGAGTTTCACGAGGAGGAGGCTGTCGAGGAGGAGGAGATCCCGAGACGAGCCAACGTCAGGCGAGGAGGTCGTCAGCTGAGAGGAGCTCCTGCGTGGGCCGAGACCTGGGAGAGTAGGCACCTCGTGTGGGCTGCAGAGGGTCACCTGTCCTACAGGATGGTGAAGAGCTTGGTAAATAAGAATTCACTACTCACTACCTGTCCTCTTTCATTCTTTTAGTTCAAATTTCTTTCAAATTTCATTCAAAACTAAAGATAGCTTTGTTTCAAATCATTATAGGAGGCCGGGAACATCAGGTCGTTCTCGGGTTACACGACAGCGATGGAGCACTACGAGCGGCTGTCGGCGGAGGAGAGGGCCATGATCGAGCGTGGAGCGTTTGCTCCTCTGGTTCAGGTCTGGAGGGATATCGTGAAGAGGAAGTTGCGGGCTAATCTTAGCCTGGTGATACTGTCGTTTTGTACCAAAAATAAATACCTAAGTACAACTAACTAGTAGCTAGCAGTAAGTAGGGTCGATCTCCACAGGGAGGCTATTTGCTAATTATCTGTCTAACTCGGTCTGTCTATTGTCACAGTTGGGGGTTTTGATTGATTGTGAACTAACTAAACTACTGAAACTAAAGGCAAGAGAAGGGAATAAAGGAAATTAAAAATAAGAGAAAGGAAGTATGCTAGGAGTCGATCTACCGTGGCAGCTATCAGATCTTATACTATCGGGAATACTAAGGCGATTAGACTATTGATAAGAAGAGCTATGGTCGTCACCTTTCGGTCCTTGAACCGCCCTAGAGCGTAAACAGCTTAACTTTCGCCCTCACTGCAATACCCTATTGTAATTAAGCAAGCCTTCCCTTCCAATCTTTCGATCTAGGTCGGGGTTAACTAAATTTATGGTCTCCTGCATGCATTCATTCGACCGGATAACAATTAAATTGCCTAATACAATTCCTATCGCAAGACTAATCTATATAAGTCAATTAAAACATCGCTACCACGGCTTCCCTAATCCTAACATACAAGGGGAATTAGCTATGCATAATTAAGGGAGAACAAGGAATAAAGAAAGAACAAATAATAAACATTAAATTAAATTAAAGAGAAAAAAGGGAAGAAAGAATTACTGAAATAAATGATCCGGAAATGAAAGAACAAAAGTAACAGTAGCAATGACCGAAGAAAAGGTTATTAGAGAGGTCCAGAGAGAGAGAAGTAACGTATGTTCTACCCTTTTTTATTTATAGCCTAAAAACATAAAACCTAATCTAAGCTTAACGTAAATTGAGGCCCAATAGCTTTTAATTGCTCGATCGAACAGTTAAGTCACTCGATCGAACAGTTCCTGCGTCTGTTTACTCGATCGACCAAAAGATAAGGCTCGATCGAACAGTTGGCCACTCGATCGAACAGTTCTTCCGTCATTTACTCGATCGACCAAAAAAGCGCTCGATCGAGTGGTTCCTGGTTCCACTCGTGTTGGTCTTGTAATTTGGTCTTTGACTTGGCCTTTTAGCTCCCGAAATAGCTTCACGCATCCCAAGACATCAATATTTCCCGCTCCAAATTATCTCTTCCTCCAAATGCATGCAAAACGGACGGTAAATGACTTGATTTCACTACTTTATGGCTCATTCCTGCAAATAAGACAAGAACTTCCAAAGTATGCAATTCGGGGCATATTCGTAGCAAATAACTACTAAAATAGCATAAAGATGCGTGCAAGAATAGACTAAAAAGACTATATAAAATGCACGTATCACCTGGTCCGCGCTTTCTTGGACCGATTCTGGGATACGACTTCTACGTTTCACCTGCGTTTCGGTGAGGTGGGAGTTACTCTGGAGGATTACGGCATGATCTCTGGTCTGCCGTGCGGGACCGAGGAGATGGTGTGGCCGGAGACTGCCATGAGGGCGGACTCGGCTGAGGCGAGGAGATTGATCGGCTGGAACTTATCGCCGAAGGTGTTGCGATCTTGCCGGGTTTGGTATCCAGCACCACGTTCGAGACTACTTTGCGGGGAAGACCCGGCGCCGGTGACGATCGATGGGAGGGAGACGGCTCCTCCTCCCCGCATACAGTGAGCGGAGGGCTCTTTGTGGCTTTGGTGGTTTCTGTCTTCGATTTACCTCGGAGACAAGGGCGAGAGGCTGTCGACGAAGCTTCTTCCCTTTCTTTCTGACCTGAGTTCCCTAGGGCGCTGGGACTGGGTCACTGCTGGTTTTGCGGTCCTCATCCGCTTCATGAGGGCCATGGTTCGTCCGGAGTTGATGGAGAAGGGGACTTCTCCTGGCGCTGTCGGACTTGGACTACTGTTAGAGGTATGAACCTTCCTTTAGACCAGAGTAAATTCCTTTCTTTATTAAATCACGAAAGATCGTCATTGATTATTCTGTTTTACAGGCATGGGTGTACTCTTACTTCCCGAGTCTCGCGCCCAAGAGGACGGAGCCGCTGGAGAAGGCCTATCCCGTGGTGAGGGATTGGGTGATGTGCCGGACGAAGAGCAAGCGCTCTTCGCACAATGTCTACCGGCGGGACGTGAACGCCCTTCAGCTGAGCAGCGTGAGTATCCCACTCGTGTTCATTTATATTTCTTATCCTTTGCCTTTATCTGATCATAAGAATGATCTTTGCTTTATCTTGTCGCAGTGGGTGCCCAGACCTTGGGCGGAGTACGCTGGAGCGCCTCCTTTTGTTGCTGAGGTCCTTCGACTCAGGAGCCCGAGTCGGCTGCTGTTGTGGACGTCGATGGGTCCCGTGTGGTATCTGGGCGAGCGTTTGGCTCGTCAGTGCTCTCGAGACGCATTGACGATTCCCGTTGATCCTCCGAGGACGATGTTCAGGGAGCCTACTGAGGCTGAGAGGGAGGCGGACCTGGCTGGTGCCAGTGGCGACGACCTTCTTCTCCCTGGCGAGGACTACTCGGCGTTCCTTTACGGGAGGTTGGCGTACTGGCCGGTGGTCGATTAATGAGAATTATTTGTCCTTGCAGGAGGTCGAGGCGGCGGGCATCGAGCCCCCAGTGTACCCCGAGACTCTTGAGTACATCGACGCGACCGGGAGGACGACGATCTCCGAGCTGCGTGACTTTGACGTAGCGTGACGGATCTTGGCCTAGACGATCGGCAAGATCATCGATTCGGAGGGTGAGCCTCCAGCTTATATACCTTTCGTGTAAGAACACATTTGATTGAACTTGTTCAATTGACTGAGAATTTTTTTTGAAATGCAGGTCGCGCCATCTCGGTTCGTGGCACTATGGAGGGTGGCCAACCGGCTACGAGCTACCGCCATCGAGGCACTCGTCGGTGGTCGAGGTCGTCAGGTATGAACCTCATTTGATTTCTTTTGATTTTTGATTTTCAGTTTTGTTTGAATTAATTGACATGAGCCAATTTACTTCTGTTTATAGGTTGGCCGTGAGTCGGAGCGAGAGTTGACCCAGTCTCGGGAGGAGACAGCTCGCTTGTTGAGGGAGCTCGAGTTTCGGGATGCCGAGATTGCTGCTCTTACGGCGAGGGTTGCTGAGTTGGAGGGTGCCCAGCAGTAGTTTTGTGTAGTTTTGCACATTTGGACATCTGATTTTGTACATTTTTGGACTTTGTTTGGGGCGCAAGCCTCCAGTTTGCTTGGACTTTTGGACTTTGTTCGGGGCGCAAGCCCCCAGTTTGCTTGTTTCATTTGGTGTATATACGACGGCCTGAGTGCCTTTGCTGCTGGGTTGTGTTGCTTGTATCTGCAGGTTAGTTCTTGAACAGGTTTGGTAGATAACGGTTTACGCCGTCATGCTGCCGAAATTTACATAGAAATCACGCAAAACATACATTTTATACATATGGCCTTTGACCAGCGCAAAATGAGACTCGAAAGAGCACGAAAAATGCAAAAATGCAAAAATTTTGTCGGAAATGACCGGACAGTAGGGAGGGTTACCCCCTAAAAAAAAAGAAAAAAGAGAAATCTGTAAGTGTAGAAGTGAAATGTTGAAATGAAAACAAAAGGAAATTGTTTCCCAAAAAGAAAATGAAATTTACTTCCTAAAAATAAAAAAATGAAATTTAGTTCCTAAGAATAAAAAGTTTGAGTGTCATGAAATGGCGAAGGTGTCGATGTCGCCTCGAAATGCGTGCCCGCGAAAATAGGAAACTTGAAACATGGTAAACTGCTCGTGTTTACCAAAATAAAATCCCGTAGGAATAGGAAATTTTTCGTTATAGAATTAGGAAAGATCCAAACGCGGAAATCACAGAAGTGAGACTGGGGAAGAGGCGCAGCATGAGCTGCGTCCCTTTGAAGAGGCGCGAGGAGTCGCGCTTTGTTCCCAAGCTTGTCCGTTCTGGCGGATTTTTGGAAACAGCAATTAGTATAAATAGAAGTGTCGACGGGGCGTTAATTCACACAATTCTTCCGTCTCTTCCTCGTCTATTCACATAAAACTCTCAAAATAAATCTTCAAGAGAAAATTGTCATCATGAATACTTTGGAGATCCGCTTGAAGGAATGGACCAACGAGTTTTCAAATGTGGAGAAGCACGACATGGGTGCTTACAACCTTGGGTCTTTGTTGAGTTTGAAACTCATTAAGGTAATAAAACCGTTCTTGGATGCTTGCCTTGACTATTGGGACCCGAATTATCATGTTTTCGCGTTCCCAGGAGTTGACATTTGCCCGTTTCCTGAAGAAATAGCTGCTATTGGCGGATGGGATCCCAAACATTTACCTGCCATTCCTTCCACTTCACAAGGGTATAAGAGCAAATTCAGAGACTTGCTTGGACTGACCAGACTTGAGGTGGATCGTCTAGTTACCCCGAAAGGCGTGAGAATGTTGGACTTTATTGATCGATTCATCAACAGGGCCGACCCTACTGTCTCTCATGTTGCTAGGAGGAGAGCATTTGGCTTTTGTTTGTTGCATGTGTATGTCTTCCAAGGGCATGTTGATGAAGACTTGAGAGGTGACCCTCGTCTTTTGTGCCTTATCGAGCAAATGGAGCTGCGCAGGAGCCCAGCTTGCTTATGCTTAGGAGAGATTATTTGCCTTTTCCTTTCAGTTTGCATTTCCTTCCCTATTTTTGGTACAATGAGGG
The DNA here is from genome assembly GCF_048544455.1 of Silene latifolia. Taxonomy (NCBI): domain Eukaryota; kingdom Viridiplantae; phylum Streptophyta; class Magnoliopsida; order Caryophyllales; family Caryophyllaceae; genus Silene; species Silene latifolia. The sequence continues at coordinate 97,049,935 of NC_133532.1, read as the reverse complement.
CATTGTCCGGTTTGGTTTGGGGAGGTATGCATCCATATCTGTGTCTGCATGTTTCTTGCATGTTTGCTTGCACGTTTATTTATTTCCGCATGCATTGTTGTTTTAATTAATTCAAAAAAATCATAAAATTCAAAAAATTTCAAAAATTTCATGTTTTAATTGAGTCGGAACGTTTGAACATTGACGCTACTTTGAACCCTTACTTGAGCCCTGCATTTTCTTGACATTTAGTTGGCGTGATTATGTGCATAATCCACGAGTTTTTGTTTCTCTCTTATCTGAACGAATAGACTTGATTCTTTATGTCGGCAAGCTACATTACATTCTGAGGCTAGAGCTTAAAAACTGGTGACATTCATGACCGGTTTCATTTAGGATGTGAGTAATACTCTCTCTAAGACATGTAACATTAATTTGCATAAGCATGAGTCTAGTCTTCTTAATACCTGTATGCATTCGGTTTGTGGATGGTGACACGTGTTAGGAGAGGCAGTCCCCCTTATTTCATTCTACCCATGAGCCTCACATAGCCAAATTGCCTTTTTGTCCTATCAACTACTTTCTATAATACTTCCTACCCTAGCTGAGCTAGTAACGAGTAGTTCTTGGAATGTCTTATTGCAATATGGTTATTTTATCCGATTTCAGAAGATGGTGGAAAGATTGAAGGGAAAGAAAGAAAAAGAAGAAAAAATGTTGAATTGAAAAAAAGAGAACGAAAAGTGGAAAGAAAGGAAAAAAATTGGAAAATGAAGAAAAAAATTCAGAATGAAAAGAAAGAAAAAGAAAAAAAAAAAGAATGAGAATTGCACAATGTTTCACACTCCCATGCTTTATTTATTTTTTATGGGGAGTTGACGATTTTTGGTGTTTTGTGAGTCTAGTGCATAATTTGGCACCGTTCATCTTGCTGTTATGAGTACGAAGTTGGGATGCAGTTTATATTTTGATCCGTTGTTGCTAGCCTGGCTATTATCCCCACATATCCAAATTCATTTTAGCCCCTTCTTACCCATTACCTCACTAACCCAAATGTAAGTCCTCGGCACGTGTCTTGGTCATTAGTATGGTTGGAATGCATATGTACGGTTGTAGAGACTTTATTCATGTTAACTGCATGCATGTTCTTATAGGTCGAGTTAGGTGAGTGTCTGATTTCTTCCTATCTTTCACGTTTATACTCACCCTGTGCCTGATTATTGAGTGACGAGCGACCCGTGAGAGTCCGACATCTTCTGAATCTTGCAAGGTCGATGGTTCAGTAAGCTTGAAACATTAATTTAACTCGTTTGCACTTTTCAGTTGCCATTTTGTCATTTTGTTGCATTAAATTGGTTCTAGTGGATGATTTGTAGCTGATGCGTTGGTCCCGTTCCATTGTCACCCTTAGTTGCATTCATATTTGCTTGGGGACAAGCAAAGGTTTGGTTTGGGGAGATTTGATGCGTGTCTTTTATATAAGGTTTTCACCTCTTTTTTACACGCATTTCTGTGCCTTTTATGTAGCATTTGGCTACAAATACCCCCGAATATTCTACTTTGGTCCGTTTATTGTATTTTGCAGGAATTGACCAAAGAGGAGCTAAATCGAGCCTTAATTGTCCCAATTGTATGCATTCATGGGAAATGAGGAGCCGGAGCTTGGACATCTAACATTTGGAAGATGCGTGAGCTGAGTTTGGAAAGCAATTCAAGTCCTGACGTGCCTATATAGCTCGATCGAGTGGTTTACTGTTCGATCGAATGCTTTACACACTCAAGAGTGGTCGATCGACCAGTTTAAGGAGTCGATCGAGGAAGTTCTGCAAGTAGTGCTCGATCGAGAGGTTGTTCTAGCTCGATCGAGTGATTTGCGTTCGATCGAGTAATCTTTCTACTCGATCGAGGGGTTTCCGTGTGCTTTTAGTTATTTCCGCCTAATCTTTTATGGGCTTTTGTAATTAGTCCATAGATTAGGTTTAAGACGATTTTATAGTATAAAACTGAAGAGAGTAACTACGTTACTCATCTCTTCACTACGTACATTTTGGACTGCTACTTCTGTCACTGTTCTTTGGATTTCTATTCTCTACATTTGTTACTCGGATTCGGTATTATCAATCTAGTTTTATTTCTTAATCATATTTACTGCCTTTAAATCCTTTTTCTCCTTGCCTTATAATTGTTCAATCGGTTCCCCCATAGTATTATCACCATGTGTAGTTTTAATTGCTTGGTTATTGTGATTGTTAATCCGACGATTATGAGTAGCTAATTTCCTATGCTAAGACTATAGGGGATCCATAATATGAAGGGAGAGTAATCGATTTACTAGGTTGATGTTGGTACCGTCTTTGTTGTTTAAGTGCTACAAATAATTGTAATTGCCTAATTGAGTCGACGCAATTAGACCCTTATTCTTAGTGGACCTTGATCTAGACCGAAAGGTTGGAAGAGGCAGCCTGGTAGCGAACAATAGAGTATTGCAGCGAGGGCGAAAGTTAAACTGTTTACGCTTTAGGGTGAATTAAGGACCGAAAGGTGACATTCGCTACCCCTTAGACCATACTGCATTGACCTGGGACCTAGATTACTCGACCAGATGATTATGGTGAACCGTTTGTCTTAGCTATTCTCCTTTATCTGTTAAACTCTTTCTTTTATTTCTCTTCTCCTTGTCCTCTTAGTTTAGAAATCACTTTTTATAAACCCCCAAATTGGTTACCTTGACGAACCTAGTTTTAGCAGACAATTTCCTACCTCTCTGTGGATTCGACCCGACTTCCCTAGCTATATTAGTTAGAGCCAGTTGGTTATTTTTGACAGGTACGCGATAGACGTGTCAGTACGGTTCACACGCAAGAGAGGGGGGGTAATTATAGGAGTAGGTCTAGGTCTAGTTAAGTGGTTATCAAATATGGTAAGTGTCAAATAGTAATAGGAGTTATGGTAGGTATATGATGTTAGGTGATAGAATTAATATGGTAAAGGATAAAATTTAGAAAGTTGAATTGTTTATGGAGTGTAACATGAAAAGCAATTTAGGAGAATTTGTATGTGATTTGGAAAGATAAAAGATATGGTGTGTCTTATTTATTTGATAAGGAATTAAGTTTGTAAAGACAATTAAATTCTAAATAACAAATAGAAATTTATGATAAATATATATTCCTATAAACGAAATTATTCATGCAACGCAATATACGGACATAGTCATACAATCTTAACTTAACTAGTCAGTCATAGAGAAATTGAACATATATAGAAACTTAGGTACCACTGATTAAACCAATTTGCAACCGTAAAGTCTCAAATCGTTCTCTAGCTAACGATTTTGTCAAAATGTCTGCCCATTGTTTTTCAGTACTACAAAATTCAAGTTTTATATTCCCCTTCTCAACATGGTCTCTAATAAAATGGTGTCTTATTTCAATGTGTTTAGTAAGTGAATGTTGTGCGGTATTTTTAGAAATTATTATTGCACTAGTATTATCACATAAAATAGAAATGCATCCTACGTCAATACCATAATCACGTAATTGTTGCTTAAGCCATAATAATTGAGTACATACCAGTCCTGCAGCGATGTATTCGGCTTCAGCAGTTGAGAGGGCAACCTAATTTTGCTTCTTCGAACCCCACGTAATAATACACGGTCCGACAAATGTGGCGACACCCGATGTACTTTTTCTGTCTAGAGAACATCCTGCGTAGTCGGCATCGGAATAACCGACTAGATCGAAGTTACACTCAATCGGATACCATAAATACAGCTTGGCCATTCCAATTAAATATCGTAAAATTCGTTTTACGACCGTCATATGCGATTCTTTGGGAGATGATTGAAATCTCGCACAAACGCGTACGCTAAACATAATATCGGGTCTACTTGCTGTTAAATATAACAGTGATCCAATCATTCCACGGTAAGTAGTTTCATCAACTGATTTACCGTCTTCATCTAATGTCAACTTCTTGTTCTCGACCATTGGAGTAGGCATAGCATGAGAATTTTGCATTCCAAACTTACAAATCAATTCCTTGATGTATTTTTGTTGATGGATTTTAATGCATTCACCGGTTTGTTGAATTTGCAGACCTAGGAAGAATTTCAATTCTCCCATCATACTCATCTCGAACTCTGAGGTCATCAACTCAGAAAAATACTTGTATAGGCTTCGGTTGGTCGATCCAAAAATGATGTCATCAACGTAGATTTGAACAACCAAAAGGTCAGAACCATTAGATTTTAGAAATAGTGTTTTATCAACTGATCCTCTATTGAATCCACTGTCAAGTAGAAACTTTGATAATCTGCCGTACCATGCCCTAGGTGCTTGTTTCAATCCATATAGGGCTTTATTCAACTTGAAGACGTGATCTTCAAATTTACTATTCTTAAATCCAGGGGGTTGTTCAACGAAGACTTCTTCTTGTAAGTATCCATTTAAGAATGCTGTCTTGATGTCCATCTGGAAGAGCTTCATTCCCTTGTGTGCTGCGAATGCTATCAGAAGTCTAATAGCTTCAAGAGCAACAGGTGCGAAAGTCTCGTCATAATCTATTCCTTCTTGTTGATTATAACCTTGGACCACCAATCTCGCTTTGTTTCTGATAATGACACCGGCATCATCTAGTTTGTTCCTAAAAACCCACCTTGTTCCAATGACAGAACGATCCTTTGGTCTAGGAACTAAATGCCAAACCTTGTTTCTTTCGAACTGTTGTAGCTCTTTTTGCATGGCTATAATCCAATCAGATTCAGCAAGAGCTTCATTGATATTTGTTGGTTCGATCATGGATAGAAAAGAGTAGAAAGAGCAGAAGTTATTCAAGGATCGTCTTGTTTGAACACCCTTCTTAATATTCCCTAGAATATTGTCCATGGGGTGTGAGCTCTTGTATTTCCATTTTGTTGAAGTACTTGGTTCATCATCGTTATTTGAGCTTGACCCAACTTCATTTGGCTCGGAATTAGAGGAAGTTCCCCCTGAATCCAATCCGGGTGTTGTATTAGAGCCGATTATAACCTCGGACTCTACACCTTGATTTGTATTCAATGTTATAGTAACATCATCTATAACATTGGTTTGGGAGTCCTTATTTTGAGTCAATGTTATAGTATCATCAACTATAACTTTGGTTTTCTCCTTTTTATCTTTTGAGGAACGATCAAGTTTATCATTCGTTCCTTCAATCTCATTATCCTCCAATTACAATTCCGGGGGATCGTCTCTTGAAAGACGAAAGTCGGGTTCATCCAAGTCTTCTTCCTCATCCTGTAAAGGCTTATCAAACACGTTATCTTCATCAAAAATAACGTGGACACTTTCTTCAATACAAAGAGTTCTCTTATTGAAGACTTTGTAAGCCTTGCTATGATCTGAGTATCCTATGAAAATTGCCTCATCACTCCTAGGGTCGAACTTACTTAAACAATTTTTACCGTTATTATGAACAAAGCACTTACTCCCAAAGCAACGAAGATGGGAGATATTAGGTTTTCGACCTCTAAGGAGTTCGTAGGGGGTTTTCTTAAGAATAGGTCGAATCATAGCGCGATTATGGATATAGCAAGAAGTACTAATGGCTTCTGCCCAAAAGTTACGAGGTAAACCACTACACAAAAGCATTGTACGTGCCATATCTTCCAAGGTTCTATTCATACGTTCAACGACACCGTTTTGTTGCGGAGTTCTTGGTGCAGAAAAGTTATGCCCTACACCATTAACTCTACAGTATTCTATGAAAGCTTGATTTTCAAACTCGGTGCCATGATCCGTACGAATAGATACCAGATTAGTCTTATATTTGTTTTGAACACGTTTCATAAGACAATCAAATTCATCAAACGTTTCGTCTTTTGAATGAAGAAAGATAGGTCATACATACCTCGAGTAATCATCTACAAGAACGAAGACGTACCTGGATCCTCCTTTACTCCTTACCTTCATGGGACCACATAAATCCATGTTTACTAATTCCAAGGCTTGATTCGTACTTACAACTCTTTTCGGTTTGAACGATGATCTTACTTGTTTTCACCTTGCACACGTGTCACACATCTTTTCTTGGTCGAACTTGATCTTAGGTAACCCTTCAACCAAGTCCCACTTCTTGAGTTTGTTCAAGGTTAGTGACCTAATGTGACCAAAGCGTTTATGCCATAAACAGGGATCATCAAGAGTAACTTTCATGCATGAAAAAGAGTTAGTAGGCACAACATTTAAATCTACCATATATACGTTCCTTTTCCTGTGGGCTTCAAGAATAACATTGCTAGTTCCTTCAATTATAATGCGACAACTATCATTATGGAAAACAACTTTGTTACCTTTGTCGCATAGTTGAGATATACTTAGCAAGTTATGTTTTAGACCATCCACGAGATAAACATCACTGATTGCGTGAGACTTAGAAATTCTGATTTTGCCAACGCCAATAACTTTTCCCTTTTTGTTGTCCCCGAACGTCACTTTTCCTCCATTGAAGGGCTTGAGTGAAAGAAATAGATTCTTGTCTCCAGTCATGTGTCTTGAGCATCCACTATCAAGATACTGTTGATTATTTTCTTTCACTACTTCCTGCAGAAAGGATTAGATACAGTTTTTAGGTACCCAAGCTAAGTTGGGTCCCTTATGATTAGTTACTCTATATACTAAATCCTTTCGATCCAAACTCGTCTAATAACCGTTTTTCTAACCTTTGGTTTATTTGGCTTGGAAGGAGTTCTAGGGTTAAGGTTTTCTCTTGGTCTAGGAATTTCTCTAGGTCTTACATGACTATTTCCCTTGTGAATAGGTTTACTAGGTTGAGATCGACAAGGCTTTTGTGAGGTACTAGGTTTCTTGCTGTAGTCGAAGGCCATGTCATAGAACCAACGAAATTTATTGTTCCTTTCTTCGTTAGGTTCCTTAATGGAGGTTTCATCATTCTCGTCAACCGTGTCAACAGTTTTAGCATGGTCGACATTTTTTCGTATATCATGAGCCTTTTTTACACAATTGATTTGGATGTGACCCGTATGACCACAGTAATTGCAAATCAGGTATTCAGGAAGATCAGCATACGTCCTTTTTCTGAAATCAAAATCCGAAGGTGTTGATTTTCATTTAGAGTGATCTCTACGGCTGTAGCACTCATGTCCTAACCCCATCTTCATATTAATGTCAGATTGTTCGGTTAGGAAGTTTAGGACTTTTGTGCTACCTTCCCACTTATCATGGACCTTTCTAGCATGTAGAAGTAGGTCTTTTAGTGTTTTAATTTCTACTTGACATTTCGTGTGATCTACATCATTATCTTTCTTAAAGTTATCACGAAAGTCTTGGAATAGTTTGTTAAGAAGGAATACAACATCGGAATGTTGTTTCTTAACATTGATCATGTCGGTCTTAGATTCCTTTAATTGCTTTGAAAGGGAATATATCTCTTTCTTTTGGTCTAAGATCACTGCTTCATCAGATGTGATTTTAGTTTCCAAAAGTTCTTTGGGTTTTCTAAGTTCTAAAGTTATAGCTTCATTAGCTATAACTTTGGCTTGAAGGTGCTTGATGTTAAGCTTTAGGTCTGAAGTTATAGCTTCATTAGCTATAACTTTGGACTCTAATTCCTTTTTTTCAGCCATAGTAGAATCTAACGTTGTTGGTTTCTCAGCTATAACCTTAGATTTTAACTTCTTAGCTTTGGCCTTTAGAGTATGATTCTCATCTGCAATTTCGAGAATCTGTTCCTTTAGATCTTTTAATTCCAAGTCCTGTTCGTGACACTTATCAAGAGATTGTTCAAAGAATTCAATTAAAGCACTTTTAGACAATTTCTTAACGTGTTTTTTAAGCTCAAGATAACTTACCTCTTCATCGTCATCTTCATCTGATTCTCCGAGAAAGCAATAATTTGAGTGAGAGTTTGTGCTTTCATTGTCGCTGTCGGAGATTAGGTCAAGACTAACACTGCTGAGACAAAGGTTTGCTACTTCGTCGTCTTCAGATTCCTCGTCATCTTCTGAGTCAAGGTCTCCCCAACACGAAGCCATCGTAACTTGTTTGAATTCTCTCTTTGTCTTCTCACGTTTTGTCTTATCCTTAATCTTCTCCCATGTTGGACAATCCTTGATCATGTGACCAGATTCTCCATACATGAAGCAACCTCTATTTGCGAAGGACGACTTTGATTCAGTAACCTTTTTATTGGATGACTTGTTGTTGTTGTTGTTGTAGGATGATTTTGTTTGTTTGTTTCGAAATATCTTATTTTTGAAACGGCGTGCAAACAGAACAGTTTCATCCTCTAGTTCAGAGTCAACTTCTTCGCTCTTTAAGGCCATACTCTTATTTCAGCTTGGTTCAGCTACATCCTTGTTAAGAGTAATTTCATGGGCCATGAGAGCACCGATGAGTTCTTGATAGGATAGGTTTTCAAGATCTCGTGATTCGTCCATTGCAGTGACTTTAGCACGCCACTTCTTAGCCAGGCTCCTAAGAACCTTTCTAGCAATGTCCTCGGTACTGAATTTCCTACCTAGGTTTTTCAGTTCGTTTATGATGCTTGAAAACCTTGCGGACATACTATCTAAGGACTCATTAGGCTCCATAATGAATAGCTCATATTTTTGCATAAGCAAATCTATTCGGTGCTTCCTAACAATGGAAGTATCTTCATAAGCTAGTTCAAGCCCATCCCATATCTTCTTGGCCGTAGAGCATAAAGAAAACCGATCAAACTCTGTGGAAGTCATTCCGTTTTGCAGGAGACTTATTGCTTTGGAGTTCTTTTCGGCCTTCTTGTAGTCGGCCTCGACATAGTCCTCTTCTTTCTTTTCATAAGTAGTGCCTTCCTCGGATGCCACAAGAATTTTGTGCGGTCCGTTTTGGATAATCCTCTAGCGCTCCCAATCGTGACCTTTCACATAGTGAGTCATCATGTTTTTCCACAATCCATAATTCTTCCCATCAAAGACGGGACACTTGAGATATTTGGAATCCATTTATCACGTGATAGGCAGCGGAATATAAAACGATAAGATAAATGAAAAACAAGATAGATCAGCCTCTTTGCGGTTAGGCAATCAAGAGCACGAGGCTTTGATACCAATTGATGAGTCTATTGATCCAAAATACTCAAGAGAGGGGGTGGGGGTGAATTGAGGATTTAAAACTTTTGAAAGCTTTTTCGATTATGCGTATGTAATTGATTATTTAAAGTTTATTGATTAAACTTTAACTAATCAACTAGCAAATATAAAACGAGATAAACAAACGAACGAAAGAACGAGGAGACACACGGTTTTTGAAGTGGTTTAGTTTCACAAGTCGAAACCTACGTCCACTATTCTCGATTAATAAATTTAGTACCTTTCTACGGATTACAAATTTACTAACCCAACTCTTACAACTAACTCTAGCTGTAACTCAATGACTACCGTTAAATACTCGAGTGTCTAACTTACGCTAATAAGAAAGCACTAATGATTCTTGCAAAGGTTCACGTTAATGAACAAGTAAGAAATCAACTAAGCACTATTATCTTATAACGATAACAAAAAGAACGAGTATAGGAGTTTAAAACACACGACCTTTTTAAAAATAACAAAACGGTTTTTCTGCTTGAAAACACACGGTTTGCTTTGTAAAATTAAATCAATTTTTATGCTTAAGGTCTCTATCTCAGATGTTGTAAAGAGTAAAGTATTTATAGGAAGGAAAGAGTAGGGCAACTCGGTTTACAAAAACCCTAATGGCCGAATAAAAGAGATATGCTAACAAATCATATCTTCTATTATTTCTTTCCTAAAACCCATAAAAGATAATAAAGAATATTCCCAAAGATAGAATATAATCTATTCAAATATTATCTTTACTATAAATTCTAAGATATGATAGGATTTCCTAAAACAAGAATATCTTTTATCATAAATAAATATATTAAGTAAGATATATAAGATATGTAAAGATATTATTATGGAATAAAATCTTTACCAAATATACCCTAGGTAACACGAGATGTCACGGCTCATAAGCATCGTGAATCGTGCAAACCCTAGCTCAATATATGGGTTAGAATTTAGGTTTTAAAAGAGGCTTTGTTGAAACCCTAATTAGTAGCAAGGTCCAACTCATAAGTTGGTCCAAAACAACTACTAGTCAACGTTCAACATAAAACCGAACTCCGCACTAAACCGGGCTTAATTAAATAAATACTTTTATCAAAACATTTAAAATAAACTTTAAACAATTTTCAAAACAATTTTGAAACATTATAAGTCGTGTATAATAAACTCAGCATCTCAATGTTATAGTAGGAGAGCTATAACATTGAGCCCTTTTACTAGTAATGTTATAGCTGCAAAGCTATAACTTTACTAATTCAAGAAACTCATTCTTGGTTATCATTACGAGATAATCACCTATACTATTCGAATCTTCAGGGAGATCTTTGAGTATAGGCTACGTCATCATCCAAGCTTGATTAATCTTTAGACGGACTTCGTCTTCACATAAATCTTGAATGAATCTTCATATCGTTTGATCTTGAATAGAGACTTGAACATTTTATAGTTTCATCACAATCTCCTTTGTTGCTTGTATTAGATACGTTGATTCTAAATCACTTAGACAAATGATTGTGCGCAACAAGTATATAAAATATAAAGCACCTTGACATCATCAAAACATAAACATATAAGTTATATGGTTCAACAGTTAAGTTGGAGAAGCATATGGGGGACTGCTTTGGAAAGGGGTGTCTTGAACCCATATTTATTTATGTTGCACCTGAACCTGAAGCTCAACATCAACCTGGACCTGAACCTGAACCTGAACCTGAACCTCACCCTCAAATTGAAGCTGAAGCTGAACCTGAACTTGAAGTTGAATCGGTTGATGAGAAGAAAGAATCCATCAATGTTTTGGCGGGCACAGCCATTCGACTTGCAGGCATTTATCGTGAGTTTACCAAAGCAGTTAAAAATGCTAAGTGTAAGGTTTCTGGTTTCCAGGCTGTCACCCAAATGTCAAATTTTGCTGATTCTTTATTTGAAGACTTCTCCCTTTTACATCAGAGTAGAGAAGAAGGTGAAAGGGAAAGTGTTGAATGTGAAAGGGAGGGTGCTGCCGAGGGTGTTGAGGATTTAGGTGTTCATGCAAGTTTTGACAAAGTGGAGCAAGAGGAGAAGATGGAGGAAGATGAAGTGGAGGAGGACAAGAAGAAAGATCAGTATGAAATGAAGGAGAGAAAGGAGGAAGGGGCAGTGAAGGAGGAGTTGAAGAAGGATGAGGGTAAAGTGGAGGAGGAGTTGAAGAAGGAGGAGGTTAACATGAGTTGTTTAGATGATGCGTTTTTAGGCGATCCCTCTGTCATGGCTTAATTAGAAGGACTTCTTAATGATGCATACACTCATGTTGGCAAGGTGTTTGATTCACATCATGAAAATTTATTGAAAGAAAAAATGGAAAAGGAAAAGGCGCTTATGGAAGGACCATCTTTCAGCCTCTTTATTGGAGATGATGCACCATATACCTCTCAAGAGTTCCTTGAGTCAAGGTTGCGGGCTGGTTTAAGTGTTCCTCATGCAAGCACATCAAATATGCCGTCTGTTCCAATAGTTCGTCCTTTATCACCAATATCACCAATTCTGATCTTGTCCCAACCATCCCAACCATTGCATGTAGTTATCCCCTCTCAAGTACCATTGGATGAATTGACAACTGCGCCCTCTTCTCTCCTAGTAGAAGAGTCCCCAACTGCCCCTTCAGATTATGCCATGGAGACTCGGCAAGCTAAGAGGCAGGTGGCTGTTAAGAGATGTCTTCACTTTCCTGTTGAGACTCTGCAAACTAAGAGGGTGCTCCCTAAGAGGTGTGTTGAGGTCGTGGATGTTTACCGGTCGACTTTTCTTATCAGAAACGTGGACATGGTTCGTGACTTGAGTCAGTCGGAAAGACTGGTAGGAGACTATGCATTTTCAGAGGACTTAGAAGAAGAGTACGTATCACTCTCCTATTATTTTTTTATCTTATTCAGCATATATGTATTATACTTTCTTTGTCTAACACTAAGGTTCCATATTTTCATAACTGTATAAGGAGGTTTTGTTTAGCCAAGCGGGCAAGACTCTCACACGAAGTCATATGAAGAGTTTGCTTCTTGGGGGTCGAGTTCATACAGATGTTATTTCCCTGTGGTGTGAGTATTTGAATGAGCGAAACAAACTCACAGATCATAAATCCCCTTGCCGTCTATTTTTGACAGATACAACTGACGTAGTTTTCCATTTTAATTTTATTCTCTAATTGTACATGCATGAAGTTGTATATTCATCAATAAACTTATGAATGCATGAAGTAACCTTGTAGATACATGAAACACCAATCTAGGTGCATTAAGCAACACTGTACATGCATGAAATAAGTGTACAATTATTGCAGGATTTTATTCTCTAATACGGGTCACCTAATTTAATGAACATATTGCCTCATTGGATCTCAACTTTGCAGACGTGAAGTTGGTAAGTCCTCAAGATTCTTACATTACCATGGCTGTTCTCAACTAAGCGTCTTTCTTTTCATTTTCGTCTTTCTTTTCATTGTTGTCTTTGTTTTCATTGTCGTACAGGTTTTCATTCCTATTGTTACCCCCTTGCCACTTCTTTTCTGTTACTATGTTGCGAAAAACTTATTAGAAGTGATGCACTTGATGCCTCCGTAAATTGACAAGTCTCGCCATGTTAAATATGTGGTATGTCTTCAGATCTTTTAACAATAAAGTGGCTGATTTTCTTCTGATTTTTGTGAGAGATTATTTACTCGTCATTGTTTTTCCTTTATCAGAAGACCTTGTTTCTTACGCTTTCAAGTAAGATTCCAAAGCTGGCGTCTGCATGGCTTTTGGTGCCTAAGTTTTATCTTCCGCACTCTGACATAGATGTGGAGTGTGATACTGGAATCTACCTCATGCATCATATAGAGATGTACAACAGGGTTAAGGCACGCTTTGGTTCAAAGGTGGGTCTAAAGGAAGAAAGTCTGTATTTAAATTCACCTTTTTATCTAGTGTTTCTAACTAAGTCTCATGACAGCAGTAGCCATAAAGATGCATCAATTAGCGTTCTAGTTTCATGAAATAGCCTTATATGTGCATTAAATATGAAGGCACTGATGGTGATTTCTGTTCTTGTTATTGTTCAGAGAGTTGATGTCAAACGTTACATTGTGAGGTTTTGCAATGAAATTTTAACTTGGTAAAACAACTCTTACAAATTTCAAGAGATGGCTGCAACAAAGGCTTACAAGAATGGCGGTTAGATTCGGTAATGCGAACTCTTAAGTAGCTTTGTTTTCCATTTTTCCCTTTTCATTTTTCCTGTTTTTCTCGTTAATCAAGGAGCTTTTATTTTCCCCTTTTCTCAGTAGTCAAGTGCCACAAGATGGATATATAGATGCACACTTCATCAATTATATTCTGAAAAATGAGGCAAATACGGAGTAAGTTCTAACTGACCATACAACTTTTTTAAAACTTTAGTTTTTGTCCAATCTTTGTTGTTCCGTGTTTTCTAAATACAACATGTGCATCATTAGTGAGGTCGTTGTAGAAACCGACTGGTTGCAATTAACCCAAGACGCGTTGCAGACCTTGCTGCTAGGAAATTGGGTAATGGATATGGTTTTTGATGCTGTTGGTATTCGTACGACACTCGAAAACCTAAGAGTTGTGTATTTTTTGACAATAATAAAGGTATTCATATTCCTTCTTGAGTCCATATGCTAGTTTTTGGTTTTTGAAATTACAAAGAATTTTGACAAATGTTCTCAAATTTCAGGAAATTGTCGGTAAAATCGGGTTTCGAAGTCAATACATCCTACTTGACTACTTGCCCATCAATCTAAACACAACCCAACTGGTAAATAAACATTCTTTTACATTTTTTTTCCATGCATTTTTTTTTCAATGAACTTTTTTTTTCATTTGAAGTCAATACATCCTACATAACTACTTTGTAATATTTCAGGCTTTCTTTCCTTATTGCGTGGAGAGATCACACTAGTTTGCTTGTGTTGTTGACTTTGGGAAAAGTATGAACTTCATACTCGACTCCAACCTGCCCAGGTGCCCTGATGTCAGACGTAAATTTTTACTTGATCAGGTGTGATTTATTAGTTTTTTGCAATCTGGACTGTGCATATTTTCAGAGAATTTATTAGTTTTTTGCACAAAAACATGTTGTCCGTGACTTATTATGGCGTCTCGCCACGATGTAGCTGCTCGTGTCGGCATATGATATACGGAAGGCTGCTCAACAGTTTTTGACTGCCCAAAATGCATTGTCGAATGCAAATATTGTTTGTGAACTTTATGTGCATGAAATGCCGCTGTTGCTTGAATCATGATTGGGTATTCTTTGAAAGTTATGATGCCACATTTAGCTGAGAGTTTATTCAATGAGTTTATTCAATTGTATATATGATATATGGAAGGCAGCTTAATGGTTCTTGACTTTCCAAAATTCATTAACGAATAAGAATACCGTTGGCAATCTTTATGTGCATGAAATAACCTTGTATGTGCATGATATAACCTTGTATGTGCATTAAATACCCTTATACAACAATCACAATCACTCACTGTCTTGTTTTTGTATCGCTCCTGCCTGCTTTGGAGATCATCGTAAGAGACTCTCCGAGATACACAAGGTTGTTGGAGATCAAAACTTTTCAGTGGGAGGTTGTGAATTTGACTCGACAAAACAACGGGTATGCTTGTGGAGTTTATTTGTTGAAGTGGCTAGAAAATTTGTGTGATCAAGCATCATAGACTGATGAGCGTTGTTACAAGGTATAAATTTTTCAACAAACTTTTGTGAACATTATTCAGTATATTTTATTTCAAGCCTTTCAATATTTGTTGTCAAATGAAATTTATATGTAGGATTTGGATGAATATGCTGAGAGTATGATTGCACATCTTATCAAATGGGAGCAAAACAAGAGAAAGGTAAATATCAAGAACTTTCGAATGCCTAATTTTAATTTTGTCTAATTTTAATCTTCTTTTCATTAGATTCTGTTTAGGAGTGACTTTTACCTAACAATATTTCCCCCATTTTTTTTGTAGGATTATCACTAGGTGTTATTTTCTAAACACTTGAGTCAAGTGATGTGCAAAGGGAGTGTCAGAAAACCTAATCCAATATTCAAAACACTGAGCCTTGCATTTTTTTGATCTGATTCCTTAATTTGAGTAGACTATGGAATATTAGATTCTTAGTACATGTTAGATTCTGGAATATATAATACACTAAGTCTTGAGAGTACATATAAGATTTTGGAATATGTAAGTCGTGTAAGACATGAAGTCATGTTTCAGGACTAATTATGGAAAAAAACATGTCATGAGGCAATGAAAACGAGAGACCATTTTCAAAATTGGACAACGAAAAGGTCTTACGGAAATCTCTCTAACATCGTACATGCATTAAAAAATATTTTATGTGCATGAAATAACAGTGTGCATGCTTGAAATATGTAAGTCATGTGTCTAGGGTCAAATCTTAATGTAATCTCAAGTGAACTTTTAAAATGTTGCATTTTAATTAAATTTTGGAATTTTATTATTAGCTTCGACGGTTGGGGATGTGGTAGCAATGAAGGATGAAATGGTCGATCACATTTCTCCGGTTTCTTAATACTTGTCTTATACATGCATTAGAAAACGTTCTACGTGCATGAAATAACCATGAAGGTGCATCAATTAACCATGTACATGCATGAAATAACCATAACCTATATTGATCATTACACATTAAATTACTGATTTTCCTCTTAAATATGACTAACACGACTTGATAAACATAACTCAAGCCTCAAAAGTGAGCCAAAATTACCAAACTAATATGCTGATAGGACGGGCCCAAATTAAAATAAGCCCACATCAATTAATCACATCTAAGTTTGGGCTATTCTCATTTTTTATCACATGAAGCTATACATTATTTGTTGATGTTGGGTCAATTCGTTGTTAAAGCACATTGAACTAGATAATGTCATAACAAGTCCAAACAAATAATGACGGTACAATGTTGGGCTATTCTCATTTTACCAACCTTGTCGTACACGATGATCCAAATCAAGACATTTAATCACATTCATGTTTCTTAATACTCGCCTAATATGCTGATAGGATGGGCTTAAATTGAAATAAGCCCACATTAATTAATCACATCTAAGTGTTGGGCTATTCTCATTTTTTATCACATGAAGTTATACATTATTTGTTGATGTTGGGTCAATTAGTTGTTAATGTACATTGAACTAGATAATGTCATAACAAGTCCAAACAAACAATGACGGTATAATGTTGGGCCATTCTCATTTTACCAGACTTGTTGTACACAATGATTTAATCACCTTCGTGTTTCTGAATACTCGCCTTAAATGTGCATGAAATAACGCTGTATGTGCATGAAATAACGCTGTATATGCATGAAATAATGATGTATGTGAATGAAATAATGGTACCAGGAAAACTCCTGTTTTATATCCTCTAAATCAGAATAACAATTTTGTCTTCCCCTGCTCAGCTCATCAATTCGAAAATTAGACAATATTAGTAAAAAAATCCAGAAAACTCACTTTAAACAAGTGTTACATTCCTCTTAATCCAGAAAACAAGTCTAACATCTATCAAATAAAATAAAAAGTCCCGAATTATTCAATAACGCTTTAAATAATCTTTATAAAAAAATTACTCTACTCAATGTCGGTTGTCCTTCGGTCATAATTTCTATTATCATGGTTCGCCATCTCCCCACAAGCCCTGCATTTTCTTAGCGGTTTCTTGTTCACTTTCGAAACTTGTTCTCTTTGTGAGATCAACCTTTTTCCCGAGCCTTTGTTTTTACACTGCCTTGGAGGCAAAACCATAATCTCACTAGGGATGCTTGTTCCTTAAAGTATCCCAATTTCAGCATTCTTGTCCTTTTCCTTTGCAATACCACTATTGCCACTTTCATCCGGGACATTTGTTACCCTTTCCTTGAACTCACGCAAAATCCCAAGCAACTCATCACAATAAATAGGACTCTGTTCAATAGTGACACACAAGTGAACAATTCCGACCACAATTCACTGATTTTGTTTTTATGTACATCCACTGCCCTGTAATCAGTAAACAACTGCCCATCCGAATTGAAGATTGGCTGTCAGGTTAATAGTTTGCTCCACCTACTAAGTAGATATTCACTTGGAACTTTCTTAAATCCCCGATATTTAAGGACACATAGAATATGTCGACAGAGTATTCCGTGTCTTTCCAACTTCTTGCAAGTGCATACCAGTTTCACTTCATCCATCTTGAAACCAACCACATATGTTTTGTTGCTTTCTTGATCTATGATGTCTATGTAGTAAATTGCATGGTTATCATCTTTTTCTTTATCCCCAACCCCACATGAAAAGCAAGCAGCTTTTAATTCATCTTGAAACTCGTAAAAGATTTTGGGCGTGTAAGTATTTGTTGCGTGTTTTTCGAGGGGAAGAGGAGTTGATAACGAGGGAGAAGAGTTTTTTTATTGTGCAATGAGTTTAGATTAGGTCCATCGTTGCTATAGATACCCAGTATCTGTTGAGTCTCCAACAAACACCCGATGATTATCGGACTACAACATGCTTAGGAATCGCAGCGTTTGATCGACAGTTTGTGTACAACTTTACGTCGGAAAACTTAAAACGATTTCGAAAATAAAACATTTCAAAACTTTTCAAAAGTACCTGGAGTGTTTAATGCATGACGACGGGGTCACACTGACACTAATTAGAGTCAAAATCGACACCGGACCAAAAACCGACTCAAAATTCAAATCCCGACTCCAACAACGAGTCAAAGCGAGTCAAACACAAAAACCAAACCTTTCAAATTCTTCGATGTTAAGATTTCCCGGAATCATACATGGTCAAGTACAAATCAAGTTCTTCCATATCCTAGGATAGAACAAATTATGATTGCACTTGTGTGATAGCGACAAGACACCTCGAAGACGTGCGACATGGCTCGGGCCTCTTTGAGCCGCCCATGCGGCCACGTCTCTCAAAACACACACAACCACCCATTTTCCTATAAATACCCCTCAAATGCCACCATTTGAGAGCTACGCGAGTGTCCGCCCCCTCTTTTCTCCCTTAAAATTCTAGACTCGACTTCTCAAGTCACCAACCGACACGTGTTTACAACCTACCGATCGTAAACACAAGCCTTACACATTGTTTGGTACCATCATCGTGCATTAAATCACTTGACCGACCATCTCGACCACTACACCATCACTAAACTTAACAAAATACTCTTTTACTTGCTAAAACGGGTTTTAAACCGAGTTTACCGACCAAACAAGTTGATACACTTACGTCGATTTCTCGCCACAAGCCTAGCATGTAAGTATGAGGGTGTAAAAATCCTCTTTTATCATGTTTTTATTTGTTTCATGACTATAACATGCTAAATCATGCATAATATGGTCCAAAACATGGGAAGAATGAGCCAAAACCGGATTTTTGGTTGAGGTAGAGGTTACTTATGTAGCACATAGGCTCGCGCCTAAAGCACCATGCTCAACCTAAATCCAAACCGTGTTTGGTCTCTTCATCTCCTTCATTTTTATTTCATATTTGTAATCGGTTTTTACCATTTCAAGTATTTTCAAATCATTTTTCTATGACAAGTTTTTAACCATAAAACATTTTTCATCCTTGATTCCTAATACCATGACGGTTTAATCCGTGTCCTGATGATAATATTTGGTTAATTACATTATAAAAGGCATTTTAAAACACTTTATTTCATTTCCTTACATTTTGAAGGGTATATTAAAGCCTTTCTCATTTCTTTACATTTTCAAAACAAATGGATTAGTCACCAAGACAAAGTCATCCTTGGTTCTACATACCATGTCGGATTTTAACCCGAGTACGATGATGAACATTGACTAATTACAAACAAATGAACTTAAAACAATTAGTTCATAATCATTTTCAAAACTATCCATGTCAACCTTGCAAAACCGAACCCGACATCGAATATTGTCAAAACAATGACGATAAGTCAAGTCTCGTTCTTCAAATCAACACAAAAGCGGCCTAAACCGTCTTTTCAAATCAAGACGGGTTTAAACACCCATTTTTCAATACATTTTACAAACCTTTTTCAATGGTCAGAAGACGTTTTCCATCGTATGTTGACCCGCACCTAAGCAGGCCACTTATTTTTCCATTTTCAAACCAGGGAGACCCCTTTGCATCGCCAGCAAGCTCGCGCCTCCTATGGCTGCCTGATGGAGGGTCTGTTCCCTTTCCAGCATTTGTCCAGGACGATCCCGACTTCGGTTAACCCGAATACAGGACGGATCAAATGATGAATCTTCCCATTCAACATTATATTTGCAAAATGACTTACTAAGACAAATGGATCACATTATGCACCATAAACCTAATTTGGTAAATGGATGTTTAATTTCTGTCTTACATGCAAATCAATAGTAAAATCCGACTTGACATCTTATAATTGATACTTGGATTAAACAAACCGACATAGAAAGCTCACATCTTAGGTTCAAACTAGTGGATGCGCATTCGTGCATTTACCCGTTTTATCAATTTTTGCATTTAACCAACCAAGATCGATCAGTAGAGGCCGCTACCGCGGGCGGGATTGGGTGTTTGATTAAAGGGCTTCCCAATTCGTACCTTCACCTCTTACTCAGAAACTTTGGATAGTGGGCGACCTTATCTAGGGCGTACGAGAGTCATTCTAGAGATAGGATGCTAAAGAAGGACGATTCCTTATCTTTAGTACCTATGTCAAATACCGCTTTTCGCCTTGATTGACCTAGGTATAATGTGGATTCGAACGAGTTCCAAGCATCCCACAAATGCTTGGTGGCGACTTCGAACATCTCTTGCATCGTGTTGAGACACTTACCGAGTCGAAACCGACCGATCTAAAACGATCCGGTCGAAAGCATTTTTATGCCGCCGAGCGTGGCTTTCAAAAAGACCGCTGCTATGTCCACAATTCGGCTGGGCGTTGTAGGTGGCCCCACATCCACAGTTGCGCATCCACTGCACTCTCAAATCGCATTCAAAACTCAACTAAGGTTAGATTAGGATTAGTGAAGTTGCTAAAAAAGTGGTTTTCTGATTCAGACCTTGAGGTAGTTTTCATCAAACCTTCTAAAAATAGGTCGCGAAAGTATGCCGGAATCCACATCTGCCTAATGCTATATTTTTCCTTAAGCCATTCATTCTCAGACAACCCATGAGATTCAACTATTCTTGTCCAACTTTCCTCAAATTCATGTGGTTCCACATCTTCACCCCAAACACATGAGTTTATCTCCTTCAGAAACTCGGTTTCTTTACATATTGAAGGCCCTGCTTTCTCAGGTAGTTTCTTCAATATATGCCACATACAATACCTATGTTGGACCTTATCTTTCCAAACTAATTTCATTCCTTTTTATATCCCCGCATCTTCATCAGTTATCAGACAAACTGGATGACGACCCCCCATGGCATCTAAGAACTTATTAAATAACCAGGCAAATGACTCTTTGCTTTCATTAATAATGAGCCTTGCACCAAATATCACACATCTCTTATGGTGATCTACCCCCGTGAAAGGGCCAAATATCATTCTATACTTGTTTTTCCTAAAGGTAGTGTCAAAAGATATCATGTCCCCAAATAGCATATAATGTTTTATACTAATAGGGCCAGCCCAGAAAAAATGTGACAATCTGCCTTGGGAGTCTACCTCAAAGTCAAAGTAAAACGATGGACACATGTGTTTTGTTTTCATAAAATGCTCAATAAGAATTTGAGCATCACTTTCAAATAAGTTCTTTTTGATGTCTCTTAAAAAAATTTTAAAGTCTTCAAATGATGCACCCACATTCTTATACCCTCTGACATACTCCTACAATATCCTAAAGGACTTAACTGGACCTAGGTTAAGCTTCGACTTGTCAACTATCATTTTTTTTGTGAATAATGTTCACTTCTCTCGATTGCATCAAATGCACCATTGTTAAGGGTGTTTGTGACATACGATTGTGACTTTCATCAAAATCATAAATTTCGTATTGACCCTTACCAATTTGCCTCCGTTGTTTTGTCCCCTTTGCTTCACACTCCCCAGCCTTATTACACAAGCATTTTTTATGCGCAATGATGCCCTTTACAACTTTCTGTGATCCTAATCGATTCACAAATCCACACTCTTTTGCATATGATTCATAAAACTCAATACCGAGCTGAAGATTAGGGAATATCATACCAATATTAGGCTTATGATGAATAGGACACTTAAATATCCAATTTGTCTTGATTGAACAAGCTTATGTCTCCTCTACCTCCTCTTCCTCTGCATATGTGATGAAATTAAAGTAAGAAATATGTTATGTTGGCAATTCAAGTAGACTGCCCCACCATTTACATTCAATTACAGACCCACAGGTATACTACAACTTATTCTGTGTCTTGTACGTCCATAGAAAAGCATTGTATGTGCATTAAATAACCTCCTACATGCATGAACTAAGTAAAATCTTGCTTCCTAATAAACAGTTTGTGTGAGGTTAATATACAGTCCCCTTATTTTTCCCTTTGCAACAAAGACAGTCATGAAATAAAAGAGAACCTTGAATATAACTTGAATAAATTCAGAAGTCACAACCTCAGGAATGTCAACTTCATCAACTTCAACTATAAGTGCAAACTGAGCTGCATTTAGTTGAACAATGGCTCCTTCATTTGTAATTACATTTGAAGAAGTATTTGATAGTATTGATGATTCGTCGGTTTTGTTACTCGTCGTCGAAAGTTACCTAGACCAAAACAATATTTATAACTTCACAAACTACTCTACTTTTAGTAAAGAGGTAAGTAAAGGTCGGATACCAAGGGACGGGTATTGATGTAGGATTTTCGATTGCAAGTGGTTGTGTCTAAGGGTGTCACAATTTGGGTTGAGGTAGGAGATCAACTAAACTAAATAACAATGTAAATAAAGTAATAAAAGCAAGCAAGATGATTAAAACGAGATGTAAACAATTGATTAAAAGCACTAGGGTGTCATGGGTTCATAGGGGATTCATGGGATTTGATCATACAAACATGTTCTCTACTAGATGCAAGCAATTATTGTTGTGATGGGATCGAGTTAGTGTATATCTTACAATCCCTAGGAAGGTTTGGGTCCCGGAGCCGAATCGATTAGATTGTACAACACCTACAAGTCGACTTAATCCTCCCTATCCAACTATATGCATGGTCTAGTGAGACTCGAGTTGGTTTATGTTTTACAAGTCTCATTGAAAAGGTAAGTGATGGGTAAAAAATGCAAGGATTCATAGGCTCGCAGTTCATCAAACATAACATGTGCATAAGTTGAAATCACAACAAGCAAGCAAATTAATTATGAAAACATATTAGATTAAGCATGAATAAATCCCCATGTTGGTTTCCCCTAATTCCCCATTAACCCTAGTTAAGGAAACTACTCACTCATTATCAAGTTTAACATGCTAACAAGGTTGTCAATCATACTACCAAGGCAAAACATGATGAACAAATGAAGATGATTAACAATAATTAAAAAGGATTAAGAGAGAATTATACCTATAAAGATGATTCCCAATAATAAAGCAAAGAATAATAGAATTACTTGATGATTGATGGAAGGTTGTCAATCCTCCAAATAAACCCAAATAATCTTCTAATTACCCAAAATAAATGATGAATAATAGAGAAATTAAGGAATGACTAAGAAATGAGATTTGTATTAATGCTAAATTAAGAATTGATTACAAGATTAAGAGAGTATTAGGACGTGATTAAGATCCTATTAAGACGACATATTAATCTAGGTAGTACAATGGGGTATTTATACCAGAGATTAGGTACAAAGATTAGTGTTACTAAGGGCTTAAATGACTATTAATACCCTTAAGAAAAGTTGAGGAAGTGCTCCTCTCCAAGGAGATGATAATCTCCATTTTGGTGGTCATCAAATAATACGCTCGTCCTGAGCGTCTTGGCTGAGGGACGGTTAGTTCTGGAGCAGAATCCGAGCGAATTGTGGGTACGGACGCTCGGATCATGGGGCCTCAAGACGAGTGTCTTTGCCTCGGGACGCTCGGACTGTAGCAGGGCGACGCTCGTCCTGGGTACATCGACGCTCGGATTCCTTCACATCACCTTCTCTTCTTTTCTTTCTTCAACAATCCTAGGTGATCTTGTTGGAGATGTAAGGATCCTTTCATCATTGCCCAATCTACTTTATTATCTACATATGACTTCTAACATTGTCTTTCCTTTGATGCTTGGTCAATGAATTTGATCAATTTAGCTCCATTTTGGCATGAAAATGCAAGGTTTGCACTCCTTTCCTACCAAGGGATTAAAACCTCAAAGAATATGGAGAACGAGAAACTAAAGATAGTAAATGACCTAATTATGCACTAAAAAGTATAGGAACGAAGCTAATTAGGGGACTAAATATGCTCAAATATGAGTCACATCAAATATCCCCAAACCGAACCTTTGCTCGTCACGAGTAAAGAGGTGACAAAAACTAGGACCCTTATTCAAACTAACCTACTAATTAAGCCGATGTGAGACAATTAGCGGGTCTCACTCCGCCCCTTCAACTCACAACAAGACAACCATGAGGTAGGATGCCTTCTTGCAAGGCAAGATGGGGCTTGCCAAAATGGCAATACATCCAAGCATTAAAGCACACAAAACAAGTAATGGATGCATCTACAAAAATGAATAGCCACTTTCCTCATCTAAGTGGCGAAAATTATCTAAAGGGGGAAGCAATCTAAGGGTACACATTCCATTATAGATATGATTTCTTCAAACTACTAACCCTAGAAGGATAACAATAAATCACCTCCAAGTTGTGTCAAGCTAGGGTACCTTTGTCCTCAATCATTAAATGCTTTTGTCAAGAGTAGACTCCCTATGGTGTTAGAAACACTGGAGGATCGCGGAATTCCCCTCCTTGCCTAGACAAGAAGAAGGGTCGTCCCCTCTCTACCATGCACAAAAGTGGATACGATGGAAAAGGGATCAATATAACTTGAGTTTCATGTGGGAGTTTGTTTTGTTGTTATTTTTCCCCCCAATTTCTTGTGGCATTTGACATTTTGAGAACATTTTCTTTTTGCCATTTCTTTTGATGTTTGGCATTTCCAACACTTGACAATTTTAACTTTTGCATTTTCTTTTTGAACATTTTCAAAGCTACCCCATATGTAATGAGGGTGCTTATTTTTGAAGCATAGGAGTTTTCATTTTTGTTACCCATCTTTTCTTTTGATGCAACTGCAAACTTTTTCTTTTTCATTTCATTTCTTGAACTCAAATTTGAACAATTTTTGTGCCCATTCCCTTTGATGACAAAATGTGGTAGAATATGGATGATGGATGGTTACGTGGTTTCAAGGGTTACCTGAGAATAAACGGTAGACAAGGAGTTATCACAGCACAAGGTACTCTTGACTAGGCCTTAATCAATGGGTCAAAGGATACTAGCATGACACATCCTAGGGTGTTTTACAAGTATTCTAACAAGCAAAGTCTTAAGAAGAAAAAGTATCTACAAGGGCCTTATATACACTTGTCAACCTTCCCAAATAGACGGTTTCACAAAATTTTTCCTAAATGCAACTATATGCTATGATGCAACTAACATATATACAACCTAATGCATATGCTTTTACCAACTAATATGCCAAATAATCTAAATGCAATCCTATAATCACATTGTTTCATACCGCATCAATCAAAATAAAGCCACATAGTCATTAACATAGAGAGGAAAAAGGAGATTGGAAAGATCATACCATGCGGTCTTAAATATCCTCATGTCTCGGATGTGGCGTAGTCGATCAATGTGAAAAAGGATAAACAAACACAATATATACAAAACGATTTATACAAGACTACACTACAAAGGAAATGAACATGTTTTTGGATTTTTTTGAATTTTTGAATTTTTTATGGTTTTTGTTTTAATGAAATTAAAAGAGACTTATTTTTGTATTTTTCAAAATTTTTCAATTTTTATCATTTTTGTTTAAAAAGTCATGTTAGAATTTCCCATCCCCACACTAGTATGGGCATTGTCCTCAATGGCTAATACGATAGGAAATTATGCAATTTATATGAAAATGCATGATTTCTAAGCTAAATTCAAACTATATGACATACAAACCAGAGTGAATGCAAACTAAGCTATGCTATATGATGCATGGGGTTTTGTTATGTTGGAGAGCATAATTTATATTAGCTCCCATTGCATATGCATAAATTTCCCCAAACCAAAATAGACACTATTTCTAATGTCAGAAATAGGGGGAGTTCATGCATAAGAATGCTATGCATGAAACTACATTTATCATTTTGGATTTTGAAAAAGTGGGAACAATTAAATTAGCACCTTTAATGTTGCCAAGGTGAGATAATAGTCCTTCAATTTTACAAGGACACCACAAGGTGGAAACAATAAATTGTGAAACAAAACATGAAATTCTTGTCATGAAAAAGAAAGAAATGAGGGGAAATAAAAAGAAACTTCACTTTAGCCTTTATGGGTGCCTCGCGCACGCTCCACCTAGCTCATGAAGTGTTCTTCAAAGGTCGTCATCATCCCCTCCCAAATCACTATCCCAAGCTTCCCTCGATGCATCGCTTCCATGGAAATCCATAAACTCATCCTCTTCGCTATTTAGCTCCACCGTGTCTCCACCATTTGAGTTTTCACTCCCTTCACCTCCTTGACCATGTGCTCTCTCATTAGCTTTCTCCGAATTTGGTAAAAGAACATGCATTTGAGCCTAAGAGGAAAGCATTCCCTCTTCACTAATGAAACCTTGTCGAGCCATTTGGTGAAATTGTGGATACAAGGCATAATAGTTATCCACATTGGCTTAAAATTGTCGGAGATGTATATCTTGAAGGATTCCCGTCACAAAATCATCCCTAGGGAGGATGAAAGGATTCAGGTGGTTGTAAGGTTGGTATTGGAAGGGGTAAGGTGGTATCACAATCTTTTCATTGTCATTCTTTTGTGGTTCATGTTGTTGATGTTGTGTTGGAGGTGGTGCTTGATTTGCTTGATTCGCACATGTTGGGATGAGATAAGATGGTATTGGAGAGAGGGGTCCTCGTCTTGGTGAAATTCTTGCTAATCCTTCTAGTGGTAGGTAAATGGGGCTGTTCCCTTAGTGAGCCATTTGATCCTCCTTTCATATCCCTCATGGGTCATCCAATGGTGTTGCCTAAGGATTAGCTCTTCATTGATCCTTGTGTTACCCGGAAGGGGTACATACTCATTGTTTTCATTGAATTTGGGGTTGAAAAACTTGGCAAGCCTTGTGATAAGTCCCCCATTGACAATGTGTTTTACACCATCATCGTCCCCATTCCGGAATTTAGCCCATTTCTCTAGAAGAACAAGGGGGCGTTGAAATGGTACCCGCTCCTCCCTTAAATTTCAAGGTAAGACTCCATGAATACAAGGTCAAGCTCATTCACTATGGCGGGATCTCGACGGGCAAGAAGAGTGCCGGCTAGAAATCGATAAGTGAGCCTAATGATAGGATTTTGAATGTGAAAGGCCAAGCATTCTTTGATGTATGAAAAATCCCGACCTGTCATTGCTCTCCAAAGGGTTGCTATGCTATACTTTTTTGGCTTTGATGTTCGGGTAGGCGAAACATCTAGCCTAAGCAGATTAGCGAATTCAACAAGGGTCATCATCCTAGTGGTGTTTTCCAATCTAAATTCCACACATATGGTCTTGTTCAAAGTAGTGATTTTCAAGAAGCTCAAGAATTCAAGAACTAAAGATCGATAGGTGCGTTCATGCATGTGAAATAAGGTTGAAAGACCAACCAATTCAAAGAGAGCTTCGGTTTGATGAAAGATTCCAAGTTTCCTCAAAGTCTTATGGCACATAAATTTAGTGGGTAGAATGTTCTTACCAAGAAGACGATGGAAAATGAGCCTTTGTACATCATTGACAAACTCTATGTTGGAAAACTCATCAACTTTTGTAAGATCAATTATCTCTTCATGTTCCCTTCTCAAAGTATTAAGGTGAGAAGTAAATGAGCTCTCCCTTACCATTGGTCTTCTTTTCTCTCTAAATAATGATCCTCTTGGCCCCATTCTTGAATATATATGTAGAATTAGGCTTGTTGGAGATGTTCTTTGTGATTTAGATCTTCTTTTGAAAACCTAGATTTTGGGGATTTTTATTTTTGAGGGGTAAATGAGTGCTTGAGATATGATTTGAGTTATATGAGAGGGGGTTTTATGTTTTAAAGTGGAAGGATGGATGAGGTGTCACGAAATGTGTGGTGGGAGAGATTTTAATTGGCGAGAAATTAGAGGAAAAGGACGGCACGACGACGAGCGGCTCGAGCATGAGACGCTCGGATCGTAGCTCCTAGAGACGAGCGGATTAGTCAGGAGGCGCTCGGATTTCTTGTCAGACAAAAATCCCAAAATTTTGGAGTAGCCAGGACGAGCGTATTCTCATCGGGACACTCGAATTTCTGCACGGAGACGTGCGGATCCTACTGAGGACGCTCGGACTCTCTGTCATGATGAAATCCCAGAAAATGATAAAATCGGGACGAGCGGATGCATGATAAGACGATCGTCTTGATTGAGAGGAGCGGATCTTCAATCAGAACAAAATATCTGCTTCCCAGCTTTCTTAAGACAAGCGTCTGTTCACCAGGACGCTCGGATCTTGTGTCAGGACGAGCGGATTCCTCACGAGTCGCTCGGGTTGGTCCTGTTTCTCCTCCATTTCGGTGAAAGTGTTTCCTCACACTTGAAATGCTAAATCCTTTATTCATAAAAGATGATTAGTGAACCTCCCTCACTTACTCTCATGGCAAGAATTATGCTTATGATAAAAATGCAATAAAGCTAAAGTTACAAGTTAAAAGAGTTAGTATATTTACAAGGGGTGGTTTGGAGAGGACTCCATCAAACTCTCTCTTTGACAATCTTCTCAAGGAGGAGGAAGGCCGAGGTAGGTGACCTCGACTTCTCTATTGAATGCTCCTTCATAATATGGTTTCAATCTTTGACCATTGACTTTAAACTTGCTTCCATCTTCCGACCTTATCTCGAAGTCCCCATATTTTCCTACTTCGGTGATCACGTAGGGACCCATCCATCTAGAGTTTAACTTCCCGGGAAAGAGACGGTATCGGGAGTTGAATAGAAGGACTTTGTCTCCCTTGTATAAGGCCTTTTGCTTGATTCTCTTGTCATGAAGCAACTTTGTCCTTTCTTTGTAGATTTTGGCATTCTCATAAGATTGTAGTCGGAATTCCTCTAACTCTTGGATTTGCATCATTCTCTTTTGACCACTTAGTTTGAGATCAAGGTTGAGATCTTTGATTGCCCAAAAAGCTTTGTATTCAAGCTCAATTGGCAAGTGACATGCTTTCCCATAGACAAGTTTGTAAGAGGAGGCTCCTATGGGAGTCTTATAGGCCGTCCTATAAGCCCAAAGAGCGTCATCAAGCTTCATCCTCCAATTCTTACGAGTCTTGTTAACAACCTTCTCAAGGATTTGCTTGATCTCTCTAATGGAAACTTCAACTTGACCGCTTGTTTGAGGATGATATCCCAACCCGGTTCTATGTTGCACACCATATTTGGTCAAAAGGGATGTGAGCTTCTTTTCATGAAAATGTGTCCCTCCATCACTTATGATTGCTCTGGGGACTCCGAACCTTGGGAATATTATTTTCTTGAAGAGTTTTGTGAACGTTTTGACATCATCGGTTGGGGTAGAAATCGCCTCTACCTATTTGGAAACATAGTCAACGGCCACAAGGATGTATTTGTTTCCCTTAGATGTCACGAACGGTCCTTGGTAGTCGATGCCCCAAACATCGAAGATTTCCACCTCTAATATCCCTCTTTGCGGCATATCGTTCCTCCAAGAAATATTTCCCATTTTTTGACAAGCATCACAATGGAGTATGAATTCCCTAGCATCTTGGAACATAGTAGGCCAAAAGAAGCCCGATTGAAGGATCTTAGAAATAGTCCTTCGTGCTCCATGGTATCCACCATAAGGTGATGAGTGACATCCTTCCAAAATACCATGAATCTCCCATTGGGGTATGCACCTCCGGTAAAGTCCATCACTACACTCTTTGTAAAGATTGGGGTCATCCCAAAAATATCTCTTTACTTCGAACAAGAATCTCTTCCTTTGGTTGTAGCTCAAATTTTGAGGAAGATCTCCTCCAACAATATAATTGGAATAGTCGGCAAACCATGGGGTAGTATGCCTCTCAAGTTGTGAATGAATGGCCATCAAAATATCATCGGGGAAAGAGTCATTGATCGGTGTCTCTCCCTCTCATCATGAAATCGGATTCTCGACAAGTGATCCGCTACCACATTCTCGGCCCTATTCTTATCTCTTATTTCTAAGTCAAATTATTGGAGTAGCAAAATCCATCTCAACAATCTTGGTTTTGCTTCTTTCTTTATCAAGTGACGTCGAAGAGCATGGTGATCCGAGAAAACAATCACTTTTGATCCAAGCAAATAAGAACGTAATTTGTCTAAAGCGTAGACAATGGCAAGGAGTTCCTTTTCGGTAGTATCATAATTCACTTGGGAGGAATCAAGAGTCTTGCTTATATAATAGATAGCATGCAAAGCCCTTCCTATCCGTTGGCCAAGAACCGCTCCAACGGTGTAGTTACTCGCGTCGCACATGATCTCAAATGGTAGTTCCCAATTTGGTGGTTGAATGATCGGTGCCGAGATTAGTGCTTCCTTAATTCTATTAAATGCTTTAACACACTCATTAGTGAAGTAGAATTGGGCATCTTTAAGTAAGAGTTGAGTGAGGGGTTTCCCGATTTTTGAGAAATCTTTTATAAAATGGCGATAGAAACCCGCGTGACCGAGAAAGCTCCTCACCCCTCTAACATTCACGGGAGGTGGGAGTTTCTCTATCACCTCAACTGTAGCTTTATCGACTTCGATGCCCTTTTCCGAGATTAAATGACCCAAAACAATACCTTCATTGACCATAAAGTGACACTTTTCCCAATTCAAAACGAGACTAACATCTTCACATTTTTGCAATACAAGAGAAAGATTACGCAAGCAAGAGTCAAAGTCTTTTCCATATACGCTAAAATCATCCATAAAAACTTCCATTATGGTCTCTAGATAGTCGGAGAAGACACTCATCATGCATCTTTGGAAAGTAGCGGGGACATTACATAAGCCAAAAGGCATTCTCCTATATGTAAAAGTACCATAAGGGCATGTGAAGGTGGTCTTATGTTGGTCATCCGGGTGTATTGGGATTTGGAAGAATTCCGAATACCCGTCAAGGTAGCAAAAGAACTTGTTAGAGGCTAGCCTCTCAAGCATTTGGTCAATGAATGGTAGGGGGTAATGGTCCTTTCTTGTTGCTGAATTCAGTTTTTGATAGTCAATACACATACACCAACTGGTGATCTTCCTTGTGGGTATTAGCTCATTCTTATCATTTGTTACCACCGTGGTACCTCATTTCTTAAGAACCACTTGAACGGGGCTAAACCACAAGAAATCCGATATAGGATATATGATTCCTACATCAAGTAATTTCATAACCTCCGATTTTACAACTTCTTGCATGTGGGGGTTTAACCTCCGATTTTGTACATGACGTATTTTTATTAATACGTTGATTTTTAATATGTTAAAAATGCATAACAATTTTACATGACTTGTGACATGTGATAAATTAATAAATTGACAAAGATAAAATGGAATCCATTTTATCTTGTATTGACCGAAATGGAGGGTGATTTAGGCTAAATATTGTGTTAATTAATTTTTAAGTGGAAAGCATAATCATTTACCTAAATACTAGCCATGCATACCTAGTTACTCTTGCGAAGAACACCTTGGTCATGCATTGGCCCCTTTACCCTCCCCCTACCCGGTTTTCCTAGTGAAAAGGCCAAAGGGTTTTTTCTCTTATTTTACCTAATATACACTACATGAATAACTAGTGTATTATTCATTCTAACATCATCAAAACAAAAGAATTTTAGAGAGATAAAATTACTCCAATATTCCTCCCTCTTGACCGAAATATCAAGAGGACAAAACAATAGTTTTGGGTCAATTGTTAGTTAAATTAATATTGTTCTAGTATTAATAATATTAATTTTTAAGAGGTTATCTTGGGTATTATTCCTTGGGAGGGATTCTAAACTTGAATCCTTTGTTCATCAAATTTTAGGAAGCTCAAGAACAAGTGAGTAGGAGAACTCATTTGTGCCCTAATATCCGATTTCTCAATGTAAGGAAAACGATTTCTTCTTTATATTTATTTACGTTTGCATGCATAAGATCTAAATTAATTTTATGACTAAATTAATAGTAACATATATGAATATATTGAGGATAATGTGATATAGATTTCTAACAAGCGGTATCATGAGCCTTAGGTTGTTTGCATGCAAATCGGTTATAATTTTTCCGAGTTATACGATTAACAAATAAAACTTATAAATTTGTATTTATTATGATATGTCACGAAATCATTTATGCATGTTAAATTTTCTGGTCCTAAAATGTATTTAGGATATTTTGGTTAATTTATGGATTTTTATTGTTCATTTTATATAATAATGGCATTAAAATGTGATTTTATGATAAAAATGTCATTTTTGGACTAAAATTAGCTAAACTTCGTTTTTTCCAGTGGTTTTTGGATATGTTTTCACATATATTATATTTTGATGACCTGTAAGTTTTCATAATTTTATGAGGTCTTATGCTCGAAATATGGATTTTTCATGATAAAATCGAATTTAAATGTTAAAATAGGTTAATATGAGTTATATTTCGAATCTGGTCATAGAAATTTAGTATGTTGTCACATGCAATTTTACAAAATGTGTGTAAAATAATTGGCTATAATGAAGTCTTTATGCATGA
This sequence comes from Silene latifolia, assembly GCF_048544455.1. Classification (NCBI taxonomy): domain Eukaryota; kingdom Viridiplantae; phylum Streptophyta; class Magnoliopsida; order Caryophyllales; family Caryophyllaceae; genus Silene; species Silene latifolia. The sequence continues at coordinate 97,017,902 of NC_133532.1, read as the reverse complement.
TTTATGAATTTTTGATGAAAAATCACATAAATAGTGACTTTAATTAGTGTAAATTGCTAAAACATACTTCATGACTAAATAAAAACGTCACATGTTGCGTTTTATCTCTTATTTAAGATCTAAAATTGAAAAGTTGATAAAAATAATTTTTCTCATATTTTTATGGTTATAATTGATAAATCCGATAAACCGCAACATTGTTTTTCTCGATAATTTTCGAAATTTTTAACCTATGTTTTTGAGCATTATGAGTGTCATGGTTTTTTTTTCCAGAATATTCATGAATTTAAAATTTAAAATTTTGAATTTATTTGAAATTTTTATGATTTATTTGAAGTTTATGGCATTATATTGTAATTTTGAGTCCATTTATGAACAATATTAAGAAATATAAGTTAATTATAGTCAATATGTTAGTGGAGACTAATTTTGAGTCCTAAGATGGTTAGGGTAATTAAATAATACATAAATATGATTTTATGTAATTTATTGTGATTTTAAAAGGTTGAATCACGGAAATCCGTAAAAACCGATTAATATACGATATTGGCTCTTTAAAGGCGATTTAGCATAAAATTGGGTATGTTCATACATATTATAATGCTGCATTTTATTTATGATTGTCATAATTTTATTTTATGTAATTTTTGAATTATGTAATTTTGCTTAGTATGGCCTTAGTTTTTAATTGATATTACCCGAAATGTATGGGAATATCGATTCGGTTGTAATTTATTGTGATCTCGTATCACCGTTTTGTAATTTAATAGATTTATTTTATTTTTAATTACGAATGTATAATAGGAAATTATGTAATTTGTTATGTAATTTATTTATTCCGGAGTTCCTTGAAGACGGTGCCACTCGAGAAGGCGATCCATCAAAGAATGTTGCCTTGAAATGCGTGCCAAGACCGAAGTTCAAGGGACCAAAGGAGTTGGTTTCCGAATTTGTAATAGTTTATTAGATTTACTTTTTTAGGAAGGCCATACTAGGATTTAATTTATGCTTTGCATTTTATTTATATGTCGCATGCATCGCTAAATCGCCATAACTAAAACATGCATTATCATTTTATCGAGTTTATCGACCGTGTCAATTACAATTATCGTAGTTCACCGCTTTAGTTCACTTAAAACGTGATAGATAATAAATTGACAGGACCTCTCGCTAAAACAAACAATTGAGACTTAGCCTTACCAAAAAGTAGAAACCATGAAAACCTATTTCGTGAAGGAGTGCACTCGGCCACACCGGGGTACAAACCTTGTTACGTAGGGGAAGTGGGTGATAAATGTCTATCCACCGAATTTATATTAATGAGGGGTATTTCGGCACACCGTGCCCTAAGTTGATATGAGTTTGGATCATGGACACATTTATTCGAAATTTGGGTTGAACTCAACGAAAGTATTCACGACGATTTCCGGATGTGTTTCGGGCTAGAGATAAATATTCATGTAATTTTATCAACCAAGAGTTCTAAAAGTAGAATCGATTAAAAGGTTAATCCACCAAGTTGTGTTAATAAAGAGTATTTCGGCACACCGTGCCCTAAGTGTATATGAATTTGGGTCTTAGAATCATTTATCAAGTAGGGTAGAGGTCACTAGATAAATGCAATAAAACTTGTTTATATTAAATTTTCAAGCATTATTATTTTGAAAACGACATATGTTTTATTCCTTCTATTTTTGTTTTATAGACCACTCTTATTTCTCATAACAAATGGCCACTCCAAACATCAACGCCACACCTCTCACTAATGCTTCATGGCTCCGATCCTTTATGGATCGTTGTAATCTTGAAAAGAATGGGTCAAATTTATCCGATTGGGATGCCCAACTCAAATTAGCCGCCCAAGGTGACGACAAGCTTCGTTACCTCACCGAGGCCTCTCCACCCGAACCTAATGCTAGGTCGAGTGCCGCCACTAGAGAAGCATATGAGGCTTACCACAAGGAGTCCGCCGCAATGAAAAATGTGTTGATTTTTGCGATGGAGGCGGATCTCCAAAGGAGAGCCTTTAAAATGGGCACCGCTAATGAAATCTATTCCAAGCTTGTGACAATGTTTTCACAAATTCCGAGGATCGTCCAATATGAGGCGGCCACGGCATTCTTTGATCTCGACTTTAAGGAGGGCCAAAAGGTTAGCCCCCACGTGCTCAAATTGATGGAGCTAGTCGAGACTTTGAAGATTCAAAAAGTTGAAATCCCCAAAGAGCTCATTGTAGATAGGATTCTACACTCCTTATCCAAAGTCGAAGCGTATGTTCAATTTCGGGTGAATTTTAACATGCAAGACAAGGACGTGTCTCTTGAAGAGTTGCACAAGTTACTTGTGCAAGCCGAGAGGGACATGGGGTTAAATGTTAACCCACCTAAGGATGTGCTTAACATAAGCACCAAAAGCAAGGGGAAGTTCAAGAAGAATGGGAAGAAGGGTAAGAAGCAAGCTCCCACTTTCACCAAGGCTAAGACTTTTGAAGCTAGCACTTCCAAAACCAAGAAGGGTCCTCTTGACAAATGCCATTATTGTAATGGTGTTGTACATTGGAAGAGGAATTGTTCCAAGTATCTTGGTGACATCAAAGTTGGAAAGATCACTCCAGTAGGTAAATGACTGTCCTTTCTTTTATGTTTCTAATTCAACTATGGTATTGTGATACAAAGTTGTGATAATGTATCCCCTTTTTATTGTAAATAGGGCCTCCACCAAGCAAGGATAAGGGAAAGGAAAAGCAAGCTTGAGAAATCATCAAGAAGCTAGGAGTAGCGTCCATGAAGCTTGGCTTTTTATTGTCTTATATTTTAATTTATGTTTCGGATTTTTAGAACTATTTTAATTTCCGTGTTCGACATGGAAATGATTGATCCTTTCTAAACAATTGTTGTATTTTGGATTATGGTGGCTTGGTTGGCAACCCAAGTCACACCTTTTATCGTATTTTCTTTGTACTAAAAATTCGTCTTTATATGCTTGTACATAGAAACATATGATCATCCACTTAAAGTGATCTAATAGACAACTATAATGATGGAATTCATTATATGTCCACAAGCTTAAGGCTTGTGTATGATCAATTATAAAGTGATGTTGAGTTGATGAACTCTCTTAAAGGAATGTCAATCACCAAGTACACTTATCAAATCTAAAAAAAAAAAAAATTAGCCAACATATGAGATAGTCCTCCTTATACTTCAAAAATCATTATTTGTGTCTCATAAGCTATCTTTGAATCTCTAGTGTATTTATTCTAAAGATAGAGTGGGAGAAAAATGAAGACACAATGAACACAAAGCAAATTTGTATACTTGTGTAAATGAGATCTACGCAAGAAAGAATGATTTGTATACCTATATAGATAGTGTACACGAATAGATGAGATCTATGGTCTCGAATAGATGAAATTTACATAACAAAAGAGACCAAGTGAAGTAATCAAAAGAATATGTTCTCAAGATAACTACACGAGGAGACCAAGAGAAAGTTTTGGAAGAAGAATGACTAAAGTAAAGTCTTAACAAGAGATTTGGCTAGTTTATGAACGACTTTTGACCAATAGTTTAAATATTGATATTTACTTATGAGCCTAAATGAAACAAAGTTGCATCCTCGAAAACAAATGAGATTTATGACTAAAAGTTGCAAAGAATGATATGCCGATATCCACAAGAGCTAAGTTAAGTGTTAACCACGCTAGTGTCATTACTTAACCTCATTATGAAAATGAAATGGTTAAACCTCCTTCCGAAAAGGGTGTTTTGAGAAGGACGTGTATTAGATGTAATTCACATTTAAATAATGACATTGCTACGCATCATTATAAAATGAATGAGTTAGAGATTAAAAATTTCTTTCCATAAGTTTAAGATTGAAACCTTTTCTAAATAGGTATTTTGAAAAAATATGTTGGTAACATATTTGGTTTTATCTTAATAACTTGGCAAAGCAAAATGTATTTCAATTGTTGAAATGTTTCGATTGAGTAGTCAATTGCGAAACATGTGGAATTGAGTAGGAGTTTGAAATTATCATGTGAAGTATTGGAATTTAGTGGGAGCAATCATCTTGTAAAATTTATAACTCATTACTCATTGAGAATGACAAGCTAGTACTATCTTTCACAAAGAAGTGTTTGAGTTTTCAATTCTGGATGAAAATGGACTATGATGAATCCAATCACATCATGGGATGTTGGATAGGTATTGAGATATACACATCAAATCAACGAGAAACGTAGGTTATTCATGTCAATGAAAATGGAATTACCATAAGCAGTCATGGTGATTCATTGAACCTAAGAATGGTTGATCACTTGATTAAAGATTACTAATGTTTCCGCCATTAGAATAATAATGCACATGTCCAATAATGAATCATATACATAAGAGCATGATGAGTCATAGGCAAGCCATAGAAGAATCGTCATTAATTCTCGAGGAGAACTAATGAGCTATTCTAGTGTTTGACAGAACACTGTGTTATGTGACAAGAAGTTGCGCATATTGAAGTTCGAAAACGCGTAAGGATTTATGAAAATCCTAAGCTATTCAAGCTAAAAGGAGAAATAAGAAGTTGGAAAGATACTTAGTTATAGTAAGAAGTTACTCAAAACTAATTTTTTCTAATATGCTAGGACTTATGAGAAGTGCTAGGCTAATCATCTTGACAATTGTTGCAAGACCATACAAAACGTATACCTAGTGCATTGCGAGTTGGTAGGAACACTTGACCACAATTCGTTGGTTATGTGATAAACAACAAGAAAGTTCTTTCAAGATAAAGAACCTGAACCTAGGTTGGGAACCTAGATGTGCACTTGGTAAGGTTCATGCTATGAGAGATAACATGAAAACAAAGGAAAGTGCAATACAAGAAGTATGAACACATGGACACATGGTATGTTAAACTTCTATTGCAATCGACTAGTGTTTATACACTTACGATATACATCACAAGTTTGTAATATGGTATTGACTACCCGAATGTGATGTCGACATTCGTCGTTTGAGTTATTATTAACTCACCTTATACTTTGTTACATCCAAACGGATTGTAGAGACAATTGAACCCCGTTAAAGTGAATACGGATTAACATAGTATTCGCCCATAATCACTTGTATGAGGTGACGTCTCGAAGTGACTAGAGTGTGATGCGATTGATGGCAAGTTCAAGTGCCATGGAGTCATGTGTGATGACTAGTCGATCACATAGGCAGACTGTTAGGAACACTTTGTCGGGCCTTATGACCTCTTATAGAGTTCTGGCAAATTTATATAGCCTGGTCGTGGCGAGAGCTACTATAGTATTCTAATGAGTCGATTCTTTTGACTAAAGACTGTTCGCCTAAGATGGCACAGTTTCAAATTAACTTTGATTTGTGTTACTACGACCTTCGTAAATGGGGTCAAATGGGCATATTTTGGGTTATGATGGTTGTGGCTAGTCGAAGGGAATGAGTGCGATAGGAATTGTCCACCCTTTGTCAGGGTTATAACAATATCTCAGGGCCACTCGAGGAGTAATGAACTGGAAATGCGTGGCCACGCTCGGAAGATATCTATGGTAAATAAATCCGGTCAATCAGTTATTCTCCATATCGAGGAAACCACTCTCGATATGATCACTTGCAAGTACGACCTGAAAGACACCTTGCATTGAGTGGGAGATAGTAATAGGACAAGAGAATTGGTGACGCACACTTGTCGAGGACAAGTGGGAGATTGTTGGAATATGTGTCCTCCGACAATAATGCGATCACAACTGTCGATCATGATGATCACATGTTTAAGTCTCATTTTTAAGAATACATGTGGGAAGTAATATTTTACTGTCAACTGGTCCACACATATCGGTAATGATTGGCTGACTAGAGTTTGATCATTACTTTGTCGTGCGTGAGTGGTGATCGTTGATCCCCTTAGGTCATACCTAAAGGGTAACACTCTTAATTGAATATTTAATTGGTCGTATGACGATACGAGTCAATTAAATTACTTAAAATTGACGGACGATTTTGGATGTAATATTTACATATCTCATTGTAATTTGATTAAATAAGATACGGTCTAAGTGATCGAATTGTTTTATTACTTAGATGAAATTATTGTTTACGGAAACAATTGAATTTGAATGAATCATTTATTATAAATACAAGATGTTGTGATTTATAATTGGTAAATCATTTTGGTACAAGTAATTATGAATTACTAAGTCGATTTTGTACATGACGTATTTTTATTAATACGTTGATTTTTAATATGTTAAAAATGCATAACAATTTTACATGACTTGTGACATGTGACGAATTGATAAATTGACAAAGATAAAATGGAATCCATTTTATCTTATATTGACCGAAATGGAGGGTGATTTAGGCTAAATATTGTGTTAATTAATTTTTAAGTGGAAAGCATAATCATTTACTTAAATACTAGCCATGCATACCTAGTTACTCTTGTGAAGAACACCTTGGTCATGCATTGGCCCCTTTACCCTCCCCCTACCCGGTTTTCTTAGTGAAAAGGCCAAAGGGTTTTTTCTCTTATTTTACCTAATATACACTACATGAATAACTAGTGTATTATTCATTCTAACATCATCAAAACAAAAGAATTATAGAGAGATAAAATTACTCCAATATTCCTCCCTCTTGAATGAAATATCAAGAGGAAAAAATAATAGTTTTGGGTCAATTTTTAGTTAAATTAATATTGTTCTAGTATTAATAATATTAATTTTTAAGAGGTTATCTTGGGTATTATTCCTTGGGAGGGATTCTAAACTTGAATCCTTTGTTCATCCAATTTTAGGAAGCTCAAGAACAAGTGAGTAGGAGAACTCATTTGTGCCCTAATATCCGATTTCTCAATGTAAGGAAAATGATTTCATCTTTATATTTATTTACGTTTGCATGCATAAGATCTAACTTAATTTTATGACTAAATTAATAGTAACATATATGAATATGTTGAGGATAATGAGATATAGATTTCTAACACGGTGGTTACTCAAATTATTCAATCTAATTATGGTTGTGCTTGGGGTTGTCACAATTATAATGGGTTGATGATTGTAATCTAATAAAAACAATAAACAAGCAACAAAAGGAAAGATGTAAACAAATGACTAAAAGTGCTAGGATATCATGGGTTCATATGGAAATCATGAGAGTTGATCATACAAACATGTTCTCAATTATAAGCAAGCAATTATTGTTGTGATGGATCGAGTTGGTTTATATCTTACAATCCTAGGAAGGTTTGGGTCCCGGAGCCGAATCGATTAGATTGTACAACACCTACAAGTCGACTTAATCCTCCCTATCCAACTATATGCATGGTCTAATGAGACTCGAGTTGGTTTATGTCTTACAAGTCTCATTGAAAAGATAAGAGATGGTTGTAAATGCAAGGATTCATAGGCTTAGCATTTCATCAAACATAACATGTGCTTAAGTTGAAATCACAACAAGCAAGCAAATTAATCATCTGAACATATTAGATTAAGCATGAATCAATCCCCATGTTGGTTTCCCTAATTACCCATTAATCCTAGCTAAGAGACTACTCACTCAATATCAAGTTTGACATGCTAACAAGGTTGTCAATCATATTAACAAGGCCAAACATGATGAACAAGTAAGAAAGATTAACAATAATTAAAAAGGGGATTAAGAGAATTATACCTATGGAGATTCCAAAATAATAATGCAAAGAATAATAGAAGAACTTGATGATTGATGGAAGGTTGTCAATCTCCCAATAAACCCAAATGATCTTCTAATTACCCAATAATAAACTTGAATTACTTAATAATAAACTTGAACAATGATTAAGGAAAGATTAATGTGTAATTTGTGGAAAGATTAAAGAGTAATCTATTCTAATCTACTTCTAATCTAATCTAAAGAAGGATTGAATTAACCTAATGAAAACTTTATGGTTTGATTATTACAAATGGGGTATATATAGTAGAGCATCATTAGGTTAAGCAAGGGTAAAATTGTAATTTAACAATGCTAATTGTTGAGTAGGGAAATGCTCCTCTCAAAGAAAGATGCGAGTCTCCTTTTTGCTAGTCTTTGAAAAATATGCGCGGATCATGGTTCACGTAGCAAGGAAGAACTTCCTGTCCAGGAATACGCTCGTCCCGAGCTGAAAACGAGCATCCAGAGCTTCAACCCGAGCGGGTTGAATTTGACACGAGCGGGTTGAGCTGTGTCCCGCTCCAGATAGGCTTGACCCGCTCCAGATAAGCTGATGTTCCCTTTCTTTTTGCTTTTAAGCCTAAGATGCCTCTATATACTCTTTATTTCTTCTTCCATGGTCATCATTTTTGCCTCCTCTTCATACTTAGTCCATCAAATATCGTCAATAAGCTTCCAAATATGCATGAAAGACGGGAATTTCCGCCTTATTATCTCCTTTCCTACAAAACATATAAAATGCACTAGGAAAGCAAAATAGAAAGCATTTGACGGATAAAATGGTCATGAAATGTTATAAAAGTATGCAAAATAGGTTCAATTAGGGGACCAAATGTGCGCAAATAATGTTCACATCAAATATCCCCAAACCGAACCTTTACTCGTCCCGAGTAAAGAGGTGACAAAAACTAGACCTTTATTTAAACTATCCTACTAATATAACCGATATGAGACAATTAGCGGGTCTCACTCCGCCCCTTCAACTCACAACAAGACAACCATGAGGTAGGATGCCTGCTTGCAAGGCAAGGTGGGTCTTGCCAAAATGGCGACACATCCAATCAATAAAGCAGAACAAAATCAAGTAATGGATGCATCTACAAAAGAATAGCCACTTTCCTCATCTAAGTGGCGGAAATTATCTACAAGGGAAGCAATTCAAGGGTACACACTCCTTCATAGATGCAATTTCTTCAAACTACTAAGCCTAGAAGGATACCAATAAATCACCTCCAAGTTGTGTCAACCTAGGGTACCTTTGTCCTCAATCGTTAAATGCTTTTGTCAAGAGTAGACTCCCTATGGCGTTAGAAACATTGGAGGATTGCGGAATTCCCCCTCTTTCCTAGACAAGAAGAAGGGTCGTCCCCTCTCTACCATGCACAAAAATGGATACGATGGATAAAGGGATCAATAGAATTTGAGTTTCATTTGGGAGTTTGCTTTTGTTGTTTTTTTCCCCCCAATTTCTTGTGGCATATAACATTTGAGAACACTTTCTTTTGCCATTTCGTTTGATTTTTGGCATTTCAATACTTGACAACTTTTCAACTTTTTGCATTTTCTTTTGAACATTTTCAAAGTCACCCCAATTAGTAACGAGGGTGCCTTATATTTGAAGCATAGAAATTTTTCAATTTTTATGCATTTTTGGAATATAAATTCCCATCCCCCCACTTTATTTTGGACATTGTCCTCAATGTACATGTAGGATTCGGAATAAAAAGGGAATACATGTTTTTGGATTTTTTGAATTTATGGAAATAAATGCAATGATATGAATGAATGCATGCTCTAACTAAATGCAATTTTATATGACATATATAACAAATGAATGCAATCTAATCTATACTATATGATGCATGATTTCTAGTAAGCTATGGTCACCTATGATCAAACCTCCCCAAACCGATGTAAACACTATTTCTTGTGTAGAAATGAATAGGTTTGGCCATTAGTAACTATGCATGAATTCTAATCTATATGCAACTATCTACATGAATCATGTGAGATAAATATAATGCAAACTAATCTAATCATGTGAGATATAGTACAATGCAAACTATACATGAGAAATAGGGAAAGAAGGGTCTTACAATCACGATCTCAATCAAAGCCTCTATCATTAAGGCTATCATCATCTTCACTTTCTTCTTCTTCCTCTCCTCCTCTTTGGTCATCTTCATTCATGCCTTGGTTTGGGAACACAAGGTGTGGTTGCACCCAAGAAGGCCTAGGACCATTTGGATCAATAAACCCTTGTTGTGCCATATGATAATATTGAGGATAAAGGGCCAAATAGTTGTCTTCTTGCCCTCGGTGCATCCTAACATCCATGTTGCTTATCATACCCATCAATATATCCATGGCCGATGGCGGGCTACTCGGGCGAGGGGGAGGAGGTGAAACGGGTCGGTAGACATGGGGGTATGGAGGTATCTCCGCATAATAGGGCCGAACACCATGAAAGAATGGTGGAAATCCAAGGCTTGGACCTTGGGACGGTGATGGTGCATGGGAAGGAGTAGAAGGTGCCTCCTCACGTCTCCTAGGTGGTGGAACCCCAATCCTCTCAATAGGGAGGAGATAGCTCGGCATAGGTGCAAGGTAACTCGTCCTAGGTGTGGTAGGAGGAAGGTCCCAACAAGGAAGGGTGAATGTAGTGCTTCCTTTGGTGTACGAATCAATACCTCCCAAATCATTATATTTGCACCATTTGTGATGCCTAAAGATAGCCTTCTCATCAAGTAAAGTATCTCCGGGTAAAGCCACATACCTCCCATCATCATTAAACCCCGGACATAAAGCATCGGCCATCCTAGTCACAAGACCACCCATCACAATTCCCTTTGATTTTGTCGCACCCCTTGATAGATTTTGAAATCGGACAAGTAATTCAAGAGCGAGATTAATGTTGTACTTTGGCAAACCTTGGACATTCAAATATGACTCAAGAAAAGTCATGTCAAGTTGACTCACACATCCCGTGTCACTCCTACCATGAATAGTCCCCGCTATAAATAGATGCCACATCCTAATAACCGGGTGATGAATGCAAAAGGCATGACACCTCTTAAAACCCTCTAATTCCAACCCGGTGATTGCTCTCCACAAATGTGACTCAGTGAACCCAACGGGCTTTTCAAGGTCGGTCTCGGCTATCGCAAGCCCAAAAATTTCACCAAAGGTACCCAAATGCATTTGATGGGTCTCATTACACAACCTAAATTCCAAAGACACCCCATATGTCTCTCCTTCAAATACTTTGAGACTAGACAAGAATTCCAAGGTGAGGCTAAGATATGTTTCCTCATTCATATTAAATAAAGTCTCAAGACCCATTTCTCTAAATAAGGACTCGGTTTGTCCTTCAATACTGACACGTCTGTCGCGTACCTGTCAAAAATACCAACTGGCTCTAACTAATATAGCTAGGGAAGTCGGGTCGAATCCACAGAGAGGTAGGAAATTGTCAGCTTAATCTAAGTTCGTCAAGGTAACCAAATGGGGGGTTTTTAAATGTGATGTTCTAAACTAATAAGAATAAGGAAGAGAAAATAAGAGGAAGGAATTAATCAGATAAGGAGAAACAGCTAAGATAGACGGTTCACCATAATCATTCAGTCAAGTAATCTAGGTCTCAGGTTAATGCAAATACGATCTAAGGGGTAGCGAACGTCACCTTTCGGTCCTTAATTCGCCCTAAAGCGTAAATAGCTTAGCTTTCGCCGTCACTATAATACCCTATTGCTCGCTACTAGTCTCGCCTTTTCCAACCTTTCGGTCCAGGTCAAGGGTCACTTAGATATAAATGTCTAATCGCGTCGACTCAATCAGATAGATACAATTAATTGCAGCATTTAAACAACAAAGATTACACCCGCATTAACCCAATAAATCGACTACTATTCCCTCATGATTATGGATCCCCTATAGTCTTAGCAGGGGGCAATTAGCTACTCATTACCATCGAATTAATAATAATGACAAATAGATAATTAAAACTAAACATGATGATAGAACTAATAAAGATTGAATTAAAGCAATTATGATAACAATTAAAAGAGGGAAGGAATTTAAGCAATAAATAAGATCAAAGATAAAAGTAGAATAATAATACCAATCGTAAAATCCAAATCCGAGTAGCAAAGTGTAAAGGAAGAACAAAAATCCAAGAACAGTAGTCTTAGGTAGAGTAAAACGAACGTGAGAAGAGAGAGAGAGTAACGTAGTCCCTCCCCTCTATCTTATACGAAAAATACGTCCTAAAACCTAATCCATGGACTAATTACAAAAGCCCATAAAATAATTAGGCGGGAATTAACTAAAGCAGGACAAACCACTCGATCGAGTAGAAATAAACTACTCGATCGAGCAAATGAACACCAAACCACTCGATCGAGTGGTAATAAACCACTCGATCGAGCACTTCATGCAAAACCTCCTCGATTGACTCCTTAAACTGCTCGATCGATCAATCTTGAGTATATAAAGCATTCGATCGAGTAGTAAACTATTCGATCGAGCTAATTAGGCACGCTAGACTTTGAAACCCTTCCCGAATCCAGCTCACGCGTCTTCCAAGTGTTAGATTTCCAAACTCCGGCTCCTCATTCTCCATAAATGCATGCAAATGGGACGGATTTAGGCTCGATTTAGCTCCTCTTTGGTCAATTCCTGCAAATTACATAAAACGAACCAAAGTAGAACATTCGGGGGTATTTGTAGCTAGATGCTACATAAAAAGTACAGAAATGCGTGTGAAAATGAGGTAAAAACCTTATATAAAAGACACGCATCAAATCTCCCCAAACCAAACCTTTGCTTGTCCCCAAGCAAATATGAATGCAACTAGGAAATAACAGTGGAATGAGACCAACGCATCAGCTACAAATCATCCACTAGAAACAATTTAATGCAACAAAATGACAAAGTGGCAAATGAGAAGTGCAAACGAGTTAAATCAATGTTTCAAACTTACTGAACCGTCGACCTTGCAAGACTCAAAAGATATCGGACTCTCACGGGTCGCTCGTCACTCAAAATTAGGCACAGGGTGAGTAAATATGTGAAAGATAGGAAGAAGTAAAGACACTCACCTAACTCGATCCATAAGAACATGCATGCAGTTAACATGAATAAAGTCTCTACAACCGCACATATGCATTCCAACCATACTAATGACCAAGACACATGCCGAGGACTTACATTTGGGTAAGTGAGGTAATGGGTAAGAAGGAGCTAAGATGAATTTGGATATGTGGAGTTAGTAGCCAGGCTAGCAACAACGGATCCAAACATAAACTGCATCCCAACTTCGTACTAAATATAACAAGATGAAATGGTGCAAAAACTATGCACTAAACTCACAAAACACCAAAAACTCGTCAACTCCCCATAAGACATAAATAAGACATGGGAGCGAAAATCATTATCCAATTTCTTTTTCTTTCATATGATTTTTTTCTCTTTTTTTTTTTCTTTTCTTATTTCGCCTTTTTCTTCTTTTTTCTTTTTTTTTTTTCAATTCTTTTCCTTTATTTTTTCAACAATTTCAACATTCTTTTACTTTCCCTTCAATTCTTCCACCATCTTCTGAAATCAGATAATAACCATATAGCAATGAAACATTCCAAGAACTACTCGTCACTAGCTCAGCTAGGGTATGAAGTATTATAGGCAGTAGTTAATAGGACAAAAAGGCAATTTGGCTATGTGGGGCTCATGGGTAGAATGAAATAAAGGGAACTGCCTCTCCTAACATGTGTCACCATCCACAGACCGAATGCATACAGGTATTAAGAAGACTAGACTCATGCTTATGCAAATTGATGTTACATGCCTTAAAGAGAGTACTACTCACATCCTAAATGAAACCGGTCATGAACGTCACCAGTTTATAAAGCTCTAACCTCAGAATGTAATGTAGCTTGCCGACATAATGAATCAAGTCTATTTGTTCAGATAAGAGAGAAACAAAAACTCGTAGATTATGCACATAATCATGCCAACTAAATGTCAAGAATATGCAAGACTCAAGTAAAGATTCAATGTAGCGTCAAAGTTCAAATGTTCCGACTCAAATTGAACGTGAATTTTTTTGAATTTTTGAAAATTTCCTAAATTTTTTGAATTTTTATGATTTTTGAATTAATTAAAGCAACAATGCATGCGGAAATAAATAAACATGCAAGCAGAAATGCAAGAAAACATGCAGACACGGATATGGATGCATACCTCCCCAAACCAAACCGTACAATGCCCTCATTGTACCAAAAATAGGGAAAGAAATGCAAACTAAAGGGAAAAAGGAGAAGTGGAGTCGGAAAACTTACAAAACGTCATAAGGAGGGACCTCCCCAAACCGACCATGAACATGGGAGGTCAAAGAAAGTCAAACAGTAGTTCCATAGACGTAAATGAGCGGCTGGAAGACATAATTACTCGATCGAGCAACTTGGAATAGCTCGATCAAGTGAACTAGCAAAAGGAGGGACTCGATCGAGCAGAAAACCGGTCGATCGAGTGGATGCGTTTTCTGCTTCGGTCGATCGAGTAATAATACCACTCGATCGACTGACAAATACCTCAAAAAGCGCTCGATCGAGCAGAAAACTACTCGATCGAGTGAAGTAACCTGCAAAACACGCATTTCAAAGCACGGGAAGCATAAAGAGTTCGTAAAACAGCGTCTAAAGTTCAACATAAAGCTAAAGAAAAATAAATAGTTCAACAAAAGTACAATAAAACGATCCATTTGCCTCCGGAGAGCGCTGGTTTATGAGGTCCCGCACGACCTTTCTGGCATCAAATAACTGGCGCGTCAAGCGTGTCGAAATACAAGACTTCAACACAATCGTCTGTTTCGTTCGCCTCGTGGTAATGCTTCACATATTGGCCATTCACCTTGAATCTATGACCTTCGGAATCCTCGAGCTCCACGGATACAAATTTGGTAACAGCCGTCACCGTATAAGGACCACTCCACCTGGACTTCAGCTTGCCAGGAAATAATCTCAATCGGGCATTAAATAGCAGCACCTTTTGCCCAACATGAAACTCCCGAGGTAGAATTCTCTTGTCATGCCATCTCTTCGTCTTTTCTTTGTAAATGCGCGAGCTATCATAGGCATTAAGCCTAAACTCTTCCAACTCATCTAGTTGCAAAAGACGATTCTGACCACACAACTTAGGATCATAGTTAAGCTCACGGATTGCCCACCAAGCCTTACATTCCAATTCAACAGGTAAGTGACACGATTTCCCATAAACTAGCCTATAAGGAGATGCACCAATTGGTGTCTTAAAGGCAGTTCTATAAGCCGATAATGTGTCATCTAGCTTAAGACTCTAGTCCTTCCGTGATTTAGAAACTACCTTAGACAAGATCTCTTTCAACTCGCGATTAGAGACCTCTACCTGACCACTAGTTTGGGGATGATACCCCAAACCACGCCGGTGTTGGACACCAACTTTAGACAGAATTGAAGTTAGTTTCTTTTCTTTAAAATGCATTCCCCCATCACTAATGACGACCCTAGGGACACCAAATCAGGGGAATATGATCTTTTTAAACATCTTTATCACGGTTTTAGCATCACAATGGGGTGAGGCAATTGCCTCAACCCCTTTTGATACATAGTCTACAGCCACTAAGATATACCGTTACCTTTTCTTGGATGGGAACGGTCCTTGAAATCAATGCCCCGGACATCGAAGACCTCAACCTCTAAGATGTCGTTTTGTGGCATCTCATGTCTCTTTGAAATGTTCCCTGATCGTTGGCAAGCATCACAAGCTGAAAGAAAAGACTTAGAGTCAGCAAACAAAGAAGGCCAGTAAAAACCAGACTGAAGTACCTTAGCCACGGTACGCGATGGACCGTGGTGACCACCATATGAAGAGGAGTGACAGCCCTCCAGGACTACTTTGGTCTCCCACTACGGAATACACCGTCTGTAGAGACCGTCTGCACATTCCTTAAACAAGTAAGGATCATCCCGTAAATCGCTTAGCGTTATACGTAAAATGCTTCCTCTGCGATGAGAAAGGTCGGCGGCGACTTGTCATCGCGACAACGAAGTTAGCTATATCTGCATACCAAGGTTCTTGGTTAACAATAGACGATATAACAGCAATTAAAGTATCATCAGGAAAAGAATCATCAATAGGTAGAGAATCTTCCCCTTCTTGTCGCATCAGTCGCGACAAGTGAGCAGCTACAACGTTCTCAGCTCCTTTCTTATCCTTAATCTGCAAATCAAACTCCTGAAGAAGGAGTATCCATCTCAGTAGCCGTGGTTTAGCCTCCTTCTTAGCAAGGAGATGCCTCAAAGCTGCATGGTCAGTAAAAACGGTGACTTCGACCCAACTAAATAAGTACGAAACTTCTCTAAGGCATAAACTACAGCTAGCAGCTCTTTCTCAGTGGTAGTGTACTTCACTTGAGCCTCATCCAGAGTTCGGCTTGCATAGTAGATAGCATTCAAAGTTTTGTCTTTCCTTTGGCCTAGCACCGCTCCTAGTGCATAGTCACTCGCATCACACATAATCTCAAACGGCAAGTCCCAGTCGGGAGGCTGTATGATCGGCGCAGAGACTAAAGCCTGCTTTAATCTGTTAAAAGCAGAAAGACAATCATCAGTAAACACAAAAGGTGCATCCTTAAGTAGCAACTGTGTAAGTGGTTTTGCAATTTTGGAGAAATCCTTGATAAACCGGCGATAAAAGCCGGCGTGACCAAGGAAACTCCTCACCCCCTTAACATTAACAGGAGGCGGTAATTGCTGAATCACTTCCACCTTTGCTTTATCAACTTCTATTCCCCTATCAGAAACTAAGTGCCCTAAGACAACTCCCTCGTTGACCATAAAGTGGCACTTCTCCCAGTTCAGCACAAGGTTGACCTCAATATAGCGCTGCAACACTTTCTCAAGGTTAGACAGACAGTTAGAAAAATCACTTTCATATACACTAAAATCGTCCATAAAAACTTCCATGATAGACTCAATATACTCTGAAAATATCCCCATCATACACCTTTGAAAGGTGACAGGGGCATTACACAAACCAAAAGGCATCCTGCGATAAGCAAAAACTCCCTGAGGACAAGTAAATGTAGTCTTAGCTTGATCGTCTGGGTGGATAGGGATCTGAAAGAACCCTGAGTACCCGTCTAAATAGCGAGAAAAATTTATGAGAAGCTAACCTTTCTACCATTTGATCAATAAAAGGAAGGGGAAAGTGATCTTTCTTGGTGGCGGCATTAAGCTGTCTGTAATCTATGCACATCCGCCAACCAGTCACTACTCGAGTAGGTATTAATTCATTCTTTTCATTCTTAACTACAGTTGTCCCTCCTTTCTTCGGGACTACCTGTACTAGACTCACCCATTTGGAATTACCGACAGAATAAATAATACCTGCGTCTAGCAGCTTCATTACCTCAGCCATCACAACATCCTGCATCTTCTGGTTCAGCCGGCGCTGACCCTGTCTGCAAGGTTTGTGAGCTTCCTCCAGCTCTATCATGTGCATACAGACATCGGGACTAATCCCTTTGATATCGTCCAATGAATAACCCATTGCTTTCCTGTTTTTCTTAAGTACAGCTAACAAAGAAGTCAGCTGATCATCATTAAGCTTAGCACTAACAATGACTGGATATTGCTCTGTATCGTCCAAGAAAACATATTTAAGATGAGAAGAGAGAGGCTTGCGTTCCGGTACCTTTACCTCAATGGAGCAAAGAGTGCTAATCATTTGTTCCACTTGCTCTCCCTCATGCTCATCTAAATCATTTACAAGCAATTCCAACGCAGCGTCATCGTCGTCTGGGCTATCTGCACACTCATCAAAAAGCATAAGGGCTTCTAGTGGGTCCTTCATAAAAGAACCCGACCAGAAGTCATAAATAGACTCGTCAATAATATCAACCGAATAGCAAGTATCCTCTATCATTGGTCGAGCCAAAGTACTAGGCAGACTGAAAGTGATCGCGTCATCCCCTACTGCAAGAGTCAAACGCCCATGTCTGACATCAATAACAGGCCCAGCTGTACAAAGGAATGGTCTTCCTAAGATAATTTGGGTCCGGGTGTCCTCAGCTATATCTAAAACAATGAAATCTACTGGGATAAAGAGCTTGCCTATTTTCACAGGCACGTCCTCTAAGACACCTAAGGGCTTCCTAAATGATCTATCACCATCCGTAGGGTAATGTTAGTCACTTTAAAATGACTCATGTTCAGTTTCTTGCAGACAGGAAGGGGCATGACACTGACACTGGCACCTAAATCGCAAAGGGCCTTATCAATAACCATGTTGCCTATAATACAGGTAATAGAAAAGCTGCCCGGGTCATTCATTTTAGGTGGACCTTTATTCAAAAGCAAATTGCTAGACTCTTCCATAAATGAAATCGTCTCAAATTCACTTAAATTTCTCTTACGCGTCACAATATCTTTCATAAATTTAGCGTAAGTAGGTACCTCAATAACAAGTTCGGAAAAAGGGACAGTTACCTGGAGGTTCTTTACAACGTCCACAAACTTACCGTACTGTCGCTCGATCTTTGCGTCCTTCAGACGGCCTGGAAAGGGTACCCTGGTAGCAACGAGTGGACCCGCAACTTTTCGTTTACCTTTATCAATGTGTGACGTCTCCACAGCAGGGGAAGATAACACGGTAGCGGCATTAGATAGCAAAATAGGATCTCCGACACTTAAAGTACTCGATCGAGTACTTATATCACTCGATCGACCATTCTCTTCTTCTGTTTCACTCGATCGACCGGTTTCATCACTCGATCGAGTGATTTCTTCAGCAAAGTTACTCGATCGAGTAAGATTATCACTCGATCGACCAACATTAAATTCTGCACTTCTCGATCGACCATTATTTTTACTCGATCGAGTGTCTGCATTGCACGCAGCAAGTATTTCTTCCAAAAACTCGTCTAAATCATCCTCCGGGGTATCGTCAGCTATCAAAACCCCGTCTTCTTCATGAGTAAGGTCATCTTGAAAATTCATTGCACTTATTGGATTGCATATTGGTAGAAGCTTGGCTTGGTCTTTCGCGAGTGTTAACTGCGCGACTCGTTCTTTCAACTCCGATATGACCGTTTCAGATTGCAGTGATATGCTCATCACAATGGATTTTAATTCGGCAATTTCTTCACTTGCAGAAGGAGAAACCGGTTGCGGGGCTGGCGTGGAAGGGGTAGAGACATTCTTTATTTCTTCATACAGCTGAGAGAAAGGAACTCCCTGCTTGTATTTCTGATAGGCAAGAACGCGCTCTACACTTTCCAAGCGTCCTATAGGGTCATGCCCTTCCATGCCACATCTACCACATGGCTCTATATGCTCCGTGATCGTAGGCATCCTGGCAAATAAACTTTCAAAGCAACAACTAACCTGCAAAACTAATCAAAACTTTGCAGAAATGAGATCAGCCTCAAAGAATAAATTCCTTGAGACAAGGGACAAACTTAATTAAAGCAACAAAATTGCGCCACCCCCCAAGAACGGCGCGCCAAAATTTGACACGTCTGTCGCGTACCTGTCAAAAATACCAACTAGCTCTAACTAATATAGCTAGGGAAGTCGGGTCGAATCCACAGAGAGGTAGGAAATTGTCAGCTTAATCTAAGTTCGTCAAGGTAACCAAATGGGGGGTTTTTAAATGTGATGTTCTAAACTAATAAGAATAAGGAAGAGAAAATAAGAGGAAGGAATTAATCAGATAAGGAGAAACAGCTATGACAGACGGTTCACCATAATCATTCAGTCAAGTAATCTAGGTCTCAGGTTAATGCAAATACGATCTAAGGGGTAACGAACGTCACCTTTCGGTCCTTAATTCGCCTTAAAGCGTAAATAGCTTAGCTTTCGCCCTCACTATAATACCCTATTGCTCGCTACTAGTCTCGCCTTTTCCAACCTTTCGGTCCAGGTCAAGGGTCACTTAGATATAAATGTCTAATCGCGTCGACTCAATCAGATAGATACAATTAATTGCAGCATTTAAACAACAAAGATTACACCCGCATTAACCCAATAAATCGACTACTATTCCCTCATGATTATGGATCCCCTATAGTCTTAGCAGGGGGGAATTAGCTACTCATTACCATCGAATTAATAATAATGACAAATAGATAATTAAAACAAAACATGATGATAGAACTAATAAGGATTGAATTAAAGCAATTATGATAACAATTAAAAGAGGGAAGGAATTTAAGCAATAAATAAGATCAAAGATAAAAGTAGAATAATAATACCAATCGCAAAATCCAAATCCGAGTAGCAAAGTGTAAAGGAAGAACAAAAATCCAAGAACAGTAGTCTTAGGTAGAGTAAAACGAACGTGAGAAGAGAGAGAGAGAGAGTAACGTAGTCCCTCCCCTCTATCTTATACGAAAAATCTGTCCTAAAACCTAATCCATGGACTAATTACAAAAGCCCATAAAATAATTAGGCGGGAATTAACTAAAGCAGAACAAACCACTCGATCGAGTAGAAATAAACTACTCGATCGAGCAAATGAACACCAAACCACTCGATCGAGTGGTAATAAACCACTCGATCGAGCACTTCATGCAAAACCTCCTCGATTGACTCCTTAAACTGCTCGATCGATCAATCTTGAGTATATAAAGCATTCGATCGAGTAGTAAACTATTCGATCGAGCTAATTAGGCACGCTAGACTTTGAAACCCTTCCCGAATCCCGCTCACGTGTCTTCCAAGTGTTAGATTTCCAAACTCCGGCTCCTCATTCTCCATAAATGCATGCAAATGGGACGGATTTAGGTTCGATTTAGCTCCTCTTTGGTCAATTCCTGCAAATTACATAAAACGAACCAAAGTAGAACATTCGGGGGTATTTGTAGCTAGATGCTACATAAAAAGTACAGAAATGCGTGTGAAAATGAGGTAAAAACCTTATATAAAAGACACGTATCAAATACCAAGTTTATCCAAAGTTTGACGACAAATGAAACGAGTGGGTTCGAACTCCTTACCAAGTAGTTTCAAAAATCGCCTCCTATGCTCATTTTTGATGAATACTACCTCCGGGAAATCATCAAGTTGCTCAATCTCCGGCACTAACTCCTCTTCTTGCATTTGGTACTCCGGTGGAGCATTAGAATTGCTTCCTTTTCTTCTTTTTGATCCCTTAGAAGTAGTAGCCTTACTCTTGCCCCAAAAATTCATTGTTGTAGTCTTGAAATCCACCAAGTATCACTACTCAAAAATGCTTCAAATTTCCACAAATAAGAGCCAAACAACCTTAAAAATGCCTTACTAGAACACTAAAAGCAATGTAGTGAAGCTACAAGGCAAAAATCAAACCCGAAAATCAATTGTTTCTGACGGATATTTGGAGCTCCAATTTTTGAAATGATGAAAATGGGTGATTTTGAGCAAATAGAAGGTTGGAAAGTTGGTTTTTATTATGTAGAAATGGATTGGAATGATTTTTAGAGTAATTAGATGGTGATTTGGTTGGATTTTATGGTTATTTGGGTGAGTTTTGTGAGTTGAGCTTGAGCTTGAAGGTACAAGATAAAGATGGTAGGTGAGCTTTAATTGTAGAGTGAAATTATGGCTGAAAAACAAAAGCATACACGGGTTAGGCTGAACACGGGTGGGGTAGGATTAACTTGCCCGTGATACTGAGCAGATTCTGCATTCTGAGGGTGGACCCGCTCCAGACAGGAATAACCCGCTCGGGTTGACTGAGAACCCGCTCCAGATAGAACTGACCCACTCGGGTTGACAGTAAAGACGAGTGTCTTTCATAAAATCTGCTCGGATTCCTTGTCAGGAACTTTTCTTTTCTTGTCCTTCAACCCGCTCGGATTTGTCTCGGGATGCGCATCTTTTTTGAAATTTTGACCCAACACCTTTCTCTTGATAACACACTCACTCATAAGCCCAAATTTTCCATTTTCTTCATTTCTTTACATTTTTCATCTTCTCATTTTCATTAATTTCCTTCAAAAACTCAATTAAAATATGAGATCCCTCCCTTTAATCTCTCATGCAATTAAATGAATGCAAAACTATACTAAATGCATATATACAAATTAATGGTTATTAAGGAACTCCATCAAACCAAAGATTGAAAATTAACAACTTTATAGAAGATTATCACTAGCACTCAAAGCACGTAGAAGTCGATCAAATTCTTGGGAGTGAGAAATAAATAGGCATGGATAACAACACAAGATTATGCAATGAAATAATGCCCAAGTAAGAGACCGAACAAGCATGTCAATAACATTATGACAAAAATCATAAGAGAAATGATGGATGGAAGGAACATGAAATGGGTAGTTGGTTGGTAATTCACTCAACTCATCCTCCAAATAGTGAAAATGACCACATTCAATGCAAGTACTCTCATTATCATCCAAGGTGATTTTAAGGGTGTCTATTTGGGGTTCCCAAATGTCCTCATCATATTCCTCATCCCAACAAGGTCCATTATCAGAGGGGTTGTCATAGCAAGGCTCACCAAGTTCAACACACTTGTCTCCCTCAAATATGTCATCCTCAAAGGGTGAGTTTTCACTCAAGCTTACATCCATATCATTCTCACTTTGCCCATTAGCATCAAATTCCATGGAGGTTGATTTCATTGAAACACAAGAAGAGTAGGATGACGGCATCCAAGCATTAGTTTCACAATCAAGAATGTACTCCTCCTCATCATCACTCTCCTCATCTAGCACTCCATCTTCCCAAGGTGGGGTAATTTTGTGGGCATAGTAGGTTGACTCAAGGTTATAGGAAGGTTTCTCATCCTCACAAATCTCATTTTCATCATAGTTTTCCTCAATGAATTTTTGAAATGTGCTTTTTATCGCTTCTATACCTTCCTTGGCACTTTCAAATATGTCATGTATAGTTTGCTTGTGACAATGAATGGTCATGAACTCAACAAATTCCCAAAATTCCTCACAACTCATCTCACATATCCTACCACCACTCAAGTAAAATGCCAAGTTGCGGGTTTCAAGGTTCATGCCATTATAAACAACACAACATTCTTCATAATTTGAAAGAGTAAAACCATGATGCGAAGCATGAGTCATATAATCTTCAAATCTTGCAACATATTTATCAAATGATTCATTTTCATATTGCCAAAAAGTGAATGTAGACATGTTGAGCATGTGAAATAGAACAAGTACAATAAAACTCAAGAAAAAGAAGCACAACTAAAACTAGACAAAAGAATGATTCAAATAAACAACACCGTCCCCGGCAACGGCGCCATTTTGATGGGTGATGTCGTTGGGTCACATCCAATCAAACACATTTATAATACTCAACAAACAACTATTTAGTGGTAAGTTGAGGTCGATCCATGGGACGGTGGTTACTCCAATTATTCAATCTAATTATGGTTGTGCATGGGGTTGTCACAATTATAATGGGTTGATGATTCTAATCTAATAAAAGCAATAAACAGGCAACAAAAGGAAAGATGTAAACAAATGACTAAAAGTGCTTGGATATCATGGGTTCATAAGGAAATCATGGGAGTTGATCATACAAACATGTTCTCAATTATAAGCAAACAATTATTGTTGTGATGGATCGAGTTGGTTTATATCTTACAATCCTAGGAAGGTTTGGGTCTCGGAGCCGAATCGATTAGATTGTACAACACCTACAAGTCGACTTAATCCTCCCTATCCAACTATATGCATGGTCTAATGAGACTCGAGTTGGTTTATGTCTTACAAGTCTCATTGAAAAGATAAGAGATGGTTGTAAATGCAAGGATTCATAGGCTTAGCATTTCATCAATCATAACATGTGCATAAGTTGAAATCACAACAAGCAAGCAAATTAATCATGTGAACATATTAGATTAAGCATGAATCAATCCCCATGTTGGTTTCCCTAATTACCCATTAATCCTAGCTAAGAGACTACTCACTTAATATCAAGTTTGACATGCTAACAAGGTTGTCAATCATATTAACAAGGCCAAACATGATGAACAAGTAAGAAAGATTAACAATAATTAAAAAGGGGATTAAGAGAATTATACCTATGGAGATTCCAAAATAATAATGCAAAGAATAATAGAAGAACTTGATGATTGATGGAAGGTTGTCAATCTCCCAATAAACCCAAATGATCTTCTAATTACCCAATAATAAACTTGAATTACTTAATAATAAACTTGAACAATGATTAAGGGAAGATTAATGTGTAATTTGTGGAAAGATTAAAGAGTAATCTATTCTAATCTACTCCAAATCTAATCTAAAGAAGGATTGAATTAACCTAATGAAAAGTTTATGGTTTGATTATTACAAATGGGGTATATATAGTAGAGCATCATTAGGTTAAGCAAGGGTAAAATTGTAATTTAACAATGCTAATTGTTGAGTAGGGAAATGCTCCTCTCAAAGAAAGATGCGAGTCTCCTTTTTGCTAGTCTTTGAAAAATATGCGCGGATCATGGTTCACGTAGCAAGGAAGAACTTCCTGTCCAGGAATACGCTCGTCCCGAGCTGAAAACGAGCATCCAGAGCTTCAACCCGAGCGGGTTGAATTTGACCCGAGCGGGTTGAGCTGTGTCCCGCTCCAGATAGGCTTGACCCGCTCCAGATAAGCTGCTGTTCCCTTTCTTTTTGCTTTTAAGCCTAACATGCCTCTATATACTCTTTATTTCTTCTTCCTTGGTCATCATTCTTGCCTCCTCTTCATACTTAGTCCATCAAATATCGTCAATAAGCTTCCAAATATGCATGAAAGACGGGAATTTCCGCCTTATTATCTCCTTTCCTACAAAACATATAAAATGCACTAGGAAAGCAAAATAGAAAGCATTTGGCGGATAAAATGGTGATGAAATGTTATAAAAGTATGCAAAATAGGTTCAATTAAGGGACTAAATGTGCGCAAATAATGTTCACATCAATGATATATCACGAAATTTATTTGCATGTTAAAGTTTCTGGTCCTAAAATTTATTTAGGATATTTTGGTTTATTTATGGATTTTATTGTTCATTTTACATAATAATGGCATTAAAATGTGATTTTTTTATGATAAAAATATCATTTTTGGACTAAAAATAGCTAAACTTCGATTTTTTCAGTGGTATTTGGATATGTTTTCACATATATTATCTACTGATGGCCCGTCAATTTTCATGATAAAATGAGTTGTTATGCTCGAAATATGGATTTTGCAAGTTAAAATCGTATTTAAATGGGAAAATAGGTTAATAAGAGTTATTTTTCGAATCTGGTCATAAAAATTTAGTATGTTGTCACATGCAATTTTAGAAGATGTGTGTAAAATATTTGGCTATAATGAAGTCTTTATGCATGATTTATGAATTTTTGATGAAAAATCACATAAGTAGTGACTTTAATTAGTAAAAATGCTAAAACATACTTCATGACTAAAGAAAAACGTCACATGTTGCATTTTATCATATATTTCAGATCTAAAAGTGAAAAGTTGATACAAATAATTTTTCTCATATTTTTATGGTGATAATTGTTAAAATCGATAAACCGCAACATTGTTTTTCTCGATAAATTTTCGAAATTTTTAACCTATGTTTTTTAACATTATGAGTGTCTTGGTATTTTTTCAGAATGTTCATGAGTTTAAATTTCAAATTTCAAATTTATTTAAAAAATTTATGATTTAAATTGAAGTTTATGACATAATTTTGTATTTTAGGTCCATTTATGAACAATATTAAGAAATCTAGGTTAATTATTGTCAAATGTTAGTGGAGACTAATTTTGAGTCCTAAGATGGTTAGGGTAATTAACTTGTACATAAATATGATTTTATGTAATTATTGTGATTTTAAAAGGTTAAATCACGCAAATCCGTAAAAACCGATTAAAATACGATATTGGCTCCTTAAAGGCGATTTATCATAAAATTGGGCATGTTCATACATATTATAATGCTGAATTTTATTTATGATTGTCATATTTTAATTTTATGTAATTTTTGAATTATGTAATTTTACTTAGTATGGCCTTAGTTTTAATTGGTATTACCCGAAATGTATGGAAATATCGATTCGGTTGTAATTTATTGTGATCTCGTATCACCGTTTTGTAATTTAATAGATTTATTTTATTTTAATTACAAATGTATAATAGGAAATTATGTAATTTATTATGTAATTTATTTATTCCGGAGTTCGTTGAAGACGGTGCCACTCGAGAAGGCGATTCATCAAAGAAAATGTTGCCTTGAAATGCGTGCCAAGACTGAAGTTCAAGGGACCAAAGGAGTTGGTTTCCGAATTTGTAATAGTTTATTAGATTTACTATTTTAGGAAGGCCATACTAGGATTTATTTTATGCTTTGAATTTTTTTTTATATGTTGCATGCATCGCTAAATCGCCATAACTTAACATGCATTTTAAATCGTGTTCATCGACCGTGTCAATTACAATTATCGTAGTTCACCGCTTTAGTTCACTTAAAACGTGATAGATAATAAATTGACATGACCTCTCGCTTAAATAAAAAATTGAGACTTAGCCTTACCAAAAAGTAGAAACCATGAAAACCTATTTCGTGAGCGAGTGCACTCGGCCTTACCGGGGTACAAACTTTTCTACGTAGAGGAAGTGGGTGATAAATGTTTATCCACCGAATTTATGTTAATAAAGGGTATTTCGGCACACCGTGCCCTAAGTTGATATGAATTTGGATCATGGACACATTTATTCGAAATTTGGGTTGAACTCAACGAAAGTATTCACGACGATTTCCGGATATGTTTCGGGCTAGAGATAAATATTAATGTAATTTTATCGACCAAGAGTTCTAAAAGTAGAATCGATTAAAGAGTTAATCCACCAGGTTATGTTAATAAAGGGTATTTTGGCACACCGTGCCCTAAGTTGATATGATTTTGGGTCTTGGAATCATTTATCAAGTTGGGTAGAGGTCACTAGATAAATGCAATAAAACTTGTTTAAATTAAATTTACAAGTATTATTATTATTTTGAAAACGACAAATGTTTTATTCCTTCTATTTTCGTTTTGTAGACCACTTTTATTTCTCATAACAAATGGCTGCACCAAACACCAACGCCGCACCTTTCACTAATGTTTCATGGCTCTGATCCTTCACGGATCGTTGTAAACTTGAAAAGAATGGGTCAAATTTCTCCGATTAGGATGCCCAACTCAAATTAGCCGCCCAAGGTGACGACAAGCTTCGTTACCTCACCGAGGCCTCTCCACCCGAACCTAATGCTAGGTCGAGTGCCGCCACTGGGGAAGCATATGAGGCTTACCACAAAGAGTCCGCCGCTATGAAAAATGTGTTGATTTTTGCGATGGAGGCGAATCTCCAAAGAAGAGCCTTTAAAATGGGCACCGCTAATGAAATCTATTCCAAACTTGTGACGATGTTTTCACAAACTCCGAGGATCGTCCAATATCAGGCGGCCTCGGCATTCTTTGATCTCGATTTCAAGGAGGGCCAAAAGGTTAGCCCTCACGTGCTCAAATTATTGGAGCTAGTCGAGACTTTGAAGATTCAAAAAGTTGAAATCCCCAAAGAGCTCATTGTAGATAGGATTCTACACTCCTTATCCAATGTCAAAGCGTATGTTCAATTCCGGGTGAATTTTAACATGCAAGACAAGGACGTGTCTCTTGAAGAGTTGCACAAGTTACTTGTGCAAGCCGAAAGAGACATGGGGTTAAATGTTAACCCACCTAAGGATGTGCTTAACATAAGCACCAAGAGCAAGGGGAAGTTCAAGAAGAATGGGAAAAAGGGTAAGAGGCAAGCTCCCATGTCCACCAAGGCTAAGACTTTTGAAGCTAGCACTTCCAAGAACAAGAAGGGTCCTCTTGACAAATGTCATTATTGTAATGGTGTTGGACATTGGAAAAGCAATTGTTCCAAATACCTTGGTGACATCAAAGCTGGAAAGATCACCCCAGTAGGTAAATGACTATCCTTTCTTTTATGTTTTTAATTCAACTATGGTATTTTGATACAAAGTTGTGATAATGTATCCCCTTTTTATTGTAAATAGGGCCTCCTCCAAGCAAAGACAAAGGAAAGGAAAAGCAAGCTCGAGAAATCATCAAGGAGCTAGGAGTAGCTTCCAATGAAGCTTGGCTTTTATTATTGTCTTATTTAAGTTGTGTTTCGGATTTTTAGAACTATTTTGATTTCCGTGTTCGACATGGAAATGGTTGATTCTTTCTAAAACAATGGTTGTATTTTGGATTATGGTGGCTTGATTTGCAACCCAAGTCACCCCTTTTATCGTATTTCTTTGTTCTAAAAATTCGTCTTTATATGCTTGCACATAGAAACATATGATCATCTACTTCAAGTGATCCAATAGACAACTATAATGATGGGATTCATTATATGTCCACAAGCTTAAGGCTTGTGTATGATCAATTATAAAGTGATGTTGAGTTGATGAACTCTCCTAAAGGAATGTCAACTACCAAGAACACTCATCAAACCTAAAATCTATTAGTCAATCTATGAGATAGTCCTCCTTCTACTTCAAAATCATTATTTGTGTCTAATAGACTATCTTGGAATATTTAGTGTATTTATTCTAAAGATAGAGTGGGAGAAAAATGAAGACACAAAGAATACAAAGATAATTTGTATACTTGAGTAAATGAGATCTACGAAAGAAAGAATGATTTGTATACCTAAATAGTATACATAAATGGATGAGATCTATGGTCTCGAATAGATGAGATCTACATGACAAAAGAGACCAAGTGAAGTAATCAAAAGAATATGTTCCTAAGATAACTACACGAGGAGACCAAAAGAAAGTTTTGAAAGAAAATGACTAAAGAAAAGTCTTAACAAGAGATTTGGCTAGTTTATGAACAACATATGACCAAGAGTTTCAATATTGATATTTACTTAAGAGCCTAAATGAAACAAAGTTGCATCCTTGAAAATAAATGAGATTTATGATTAAAAGTTGCAAAGAAAGATATGCCGATATCTACAAGAGCTAAGTTAATTGTTAACCACGCTAGTCTCATTGCTTAACCTCATTATGAAAATGAAATGGTTAAACCTCCTTCCGGAAAAGGGTATTTTGAGAAGGCCGTGTATTAAATGAAATTCACATTTAAATAATGACATTGCTACGCATAATTATAAAATGAATGAGTTAGAGATTAAAAATCTCTTTCCATAAGTTTAAGATTGAAACCTTTTCAAAATAGGTATTTTGAAAAGATATGTTGGGAACATATTTGGTTTTATCTTAATAACTTGGCAAAGCAAAATGTATTTCAATTCTTGAAATGTTTCGATTGAGTAGTCAATTGCGAAACATGTCGAATTGAGTGGGAGTTTGGAATTATCATGTGAAGACATGGAATTTAGTGGGAGCAATCATCTTGTAAAATTTATAACTCATTACTCATTGAGAATGACGAGCTAGTACGTTCTTTCGCAAAGAAATGTTTGAGTTTTCAATTCTGGATGAAAATGGAGTATGATGAATCCAATCACATCATGGGATGTTGGATAGGTATTGAGATATACGCATCAAATCAACGAGAAACGTAGGTTATTCATGTCAATGAAAATGGAATTACCATAAGCAGTCATGGTCATTCATTGAACCTAAGAATGGTTGATCACATGATTAAAGATTACTAATGTTTCTGCCATTAGAATAATCATGCACATGTCCTATAATGAATCATATGCTTAAGAGCACGATGAGTCATTGATAAGCCATATAAAAATTGTCATGAATTCTCAAGAAGAACTAATGAGCTATTCTAGTGTTTGACAGAACACTCTGTTATGTGACAAGAAGTTGCACATATTGAAGTTCGAAAACGCGTAAGGATTTATGAAAATCCTAAGCTATTCACGCTCAAAGGAGAAATACGAAGTTTGAAAAGATACTTGTTATAGTAAGAAGTTACTCAAAACTAAAATTTTCTAATATGCTAGGACTTATGAGAATTGCTAGGCTAATCATCTTGACAATTGTTGCAAGACCCTACAAAACGTATACCTGTGGACAGCGGGCCGCCCACGGGGGCGCTTGGTGAAAAACGGGGAACAAGCGTTTGCATTTTGTATGGAGTCGCCACCAATTTTTATGGGAAATTGGAACCGTTCGAATACCTCGTGTCATGTCAAGACACAAAGTAGTGACATGAACACTAAGCAATCGTTACCCTTAGCATTCTATGTCTAGAATGACTCTCGTGGATGCCAATGAACACGGGTGCTCACGGAGATCTGGAGTAAGGGGTGAGGGTACGTATTAGGAAGCTCTTTTGATCGAACACCTAATCCAGCCCGCCTCGATAGCGGCCTCTACTAATGATTAGGGAAGTCATTCGTACTCGATATATCGTCGATTATATGCATGCAATGCAACATACAATAGATTAATCCTAACATGTGAAAATTAGTCTAAGTCGGTAGACAATTAATTAGCAAACAATTGGGTCGAAATAGGAATTAAGTTCATTTACATGTGAAAACAAACAAACAATAAAAGAAATACAATAACGAAAATTACATTAATTACATTGAGATAGGCGATTTATGTCGAAAATACCTTTAAAACGGATGATTTGAGAAAAAAGAATAAAAGAATAAAAGGACGAAATTAAACGAATTAACGAACAGGAATTAGTGATAATACGGATATTAGTTAATTGATACGTAAACTAATTGAACTACGTCAAGGCAGAAACGGAGTTCAGAGACGTAACTCGGCCAGAGCAGCAGAGCAGTGAGCTGCGTCCTTTGGAATAGGCGCAGCAGACGCTGCGTCTGTTCTTGGCTCAGTTCTGGCTGTGAAGCCGTATTTGCAAGCCGTTAATGTCAATTGATGAATTTAAAGGATGATTAAATTATTTACTCGGATGAAAGTGATTTAATGTATTATTTAACATATGAATGAGTCATAAAAACAGTAAAACATAGATGAGACGGAAATTAAACGGATTAATTACATGAAGGAGCGATGTTAATGAATGAGTCCTCTATTAATTAACTAACATTAGATATGACGATAAATTAACAATGAATATGGATGCAAATATATCAAAGGATGAATTTTAAACTCAATACGAATGAATTGAATCTCTAAAACCCGGATTTGAACATTAATAACGAAAACCCGCAAATATGAATTATAAGGGATTTAAGTCGGATTTATGACAAATTAAACATGAACATGATGATGATTAATATACATGTGAAATTAATATGCTATGATGTCAAAGAATTACAGAACAAACGAATACAAATAAAACAAGAACGAATTACAGAGGACGAAGGAAGAAGAAAAGAAGCAGGAACTGCGGCAGCCTCACGAAGAGGCGCAGCAGGAACTGCGCTCCTTCGAAGAGGCGCAGCAGTTGCTGCGTCTTTTCTCGACGTCTGTCTACTGGAAATCCGCAAAAGCAGAGTTTAAAAGCACGGTTTTAGAAATCGATTTTAATGGTGTTTTCGACATAAATCTTACAATCGGCCATTACAATAAGATAAAATACAATAAATAAAAGGGAATTATACACCCTCAGACTTACATGTTGGCGAAACGAGATGAACTAAGATATCGACTAGTGAATGCTCGACGCGAATGCAAAGAGAGTGCCCTCGTAAGAGGAAAACGATTGATTAATTTAAGTTGATTGAGTGTAGTTGGTCAAATTGGTCGGTCATGCAACGGAGAGAGGCCGGTACCGGGAAGATCCGAGCTTACGTGGTCGGAAGTCCAAGCACGTAGGCGCCAATTAGTAAGAACGAAGTCTAGAATGCAAAGGGAGAAGAGAAGGGCGGACACTCGCGTGAGAAATATGAGGAACGAAAGCTCCTATTTATACTAATCACACGGAGGAATTATGGTAAGACTAGGACACGGAAGGAAAGATCCGGAAATAACCGACTTAGGTTAAAACACGGAAACTTGGACAAAAAGAAAACCCTGGGAAAAGGCGCAGCAGGTGCTGCGTCCCTTGGAAGAGCGCAAAGACCGCCTGCGTCCTTTCCCGGTAGGTTCCTCGCGCGTAGAAAACGCGTTTGACAGCCTGTCGTATTTTAGGCATAACTTTCTCTACAAGACTCGGATTAAGGTGATTTCGGTGGCGTTGGAAAGCTAAGAGAAAGATCTAGAACTTTCTGTGAAATAGGCCTGACCCAAAAAAGTCGTTTTGATCTCGTAAAACGGGCCTAAAGGTCGGACTGTCATTTTAGCTAAATGAAATGCACATTTTGTAATGTAAACTTTTAGTTTAGCCTAATGAAGTGACATGTGACTCAAAATGAGATATAATCTCAACATTTTATGACATCCTAACCTTAGGTAGACAAGCACATTGCTTTTGACTCGGGTTTTGACGGTTTTAGGAAATGAAGACGGTTTTTTTGACCCGGACTCCAAATGTACTCTAATTACTGTCAAAACGACCGTATCAGTGCGTAGATGACAACTAAGAGGTAGACATTAATGTTTGAGCAATCACTTGACGATAAACTTATGAACTGTCACAAATCGTTCCGCGGATCAAACATGCGGCCCAATCATCACCGGGTGGTTTGCGGGAGGTGCGGAAACGAGGTGTCTACAATACCTAGTGCATTGCGAGTTGGTAGAACCCTTGACCAGTGCAACTTATATCATCCACCGCAATTCGTTGGTTATGTGATAAACAACAAGAAGGTTCTTTCAAGATAAAGAACCTGAACCTAGGATGGGAACCTAGATGTGTACTTGGTAAGGTTAATGCTATGATAGATAACATGAATATAAAGGAAAGTGCAATACAAGAAGTATGAATACATGGACACATGGTATGTTAAACTTCTATTGCAATCGACTAGTGTTTACACACTTACGATATACTTCACAAGGTTGTAATATGGTATTGACTACCCGAATGTGATGTCGACATTCGTCGTTTGAGTTATTATTAACTCACCTTATACTTTGTCACATCCAAACGGGTTGTAGAGACAATTGAACCCCGTTAAAGTGAACACGGATTAGCATTGTATTAGCCCATAGTCACTTACATGAGGTGACGTCTCGAAGTGACTAGAGTGTGATCCGATTGATGGCAAGTTCAAATGCCATAGAGTCATTTGAGATGACTAGTCGATCACATAGGCAGACTGTTAGGAACACTTTGTCGGGCCTTATGACCGCTTATAGAGTTCTGGCAAATTTATATATCCTGGTCGTGGCGAGAGCTACTCTAGTATTCTAATGAGTCGATTCTTTTGACTAAAGACTGTTCGCCTAAGGTGGCACAGTTTCAGATTAACTTTAATTTATGTTACTACGACCTTCGTAAATGGGGTCAAATGGGCATATTTTGGGTTATGATGGTTGTGGCTAGTCGAAAGGAATAAGTGCAATAGGAATTGTCCACCCCTTGTCAGGGTTATAACAATATCTCAGGGCCACTCGAGGAGTAATGAACTGGAAATGCATGGCCACGCTCGGAAGGTATCTATGGTAGATAATTCCGGTCCATCAGTTATTCTCCAGATCGAGGAAACCACTCTCGATATGATCACTTGCAAGTACGACCTGAAAGACACCTTGCATTGAGTGGGAGATAGTAATAGGACAAGAGAATTGGTGACGCACACTTGTCGAGGACAAGTGGGAGATTGTTGGAATATGTGTCCTCCGACAATAATGTGATCACAACTGTCGATCATGATGATCACATGTTTAAATCTCATTTTAAGAATACATGTGGGATGTAATATTTTACAGTCAACTGGCTTACACATATCGGTAATGATTGGCTGACTAGAGTTTGACATTACTATCGTGCGACGCTGGTGATCAGTTGATCCTCTTAGGTCATACCTAAAGGGACGATTTTGTGAGTATTATTGACGTATCTTATTGTGATTCGATTAAATAAAGATACGGTCTAAGTAATCAAATTGTTTTATTGCTTAGATAAAATTATTGTTTGCAAAACAATTGAAACTGAATGAATAATTTATTATAAATACAAGACGTTGTGATTTATAATTGATAAACCATTTTTGGTACAAGTAATTATGAATTACTAAGTCAATTTTGTACATGACGTATTTTTATTAATACGTTGATTTTTAATATGTTAAAAATACATTACAATTACACATGACTAGTGACATGTGACAATTGACAAATGACAAAATATAAAATGGACCTTACATTTTATAAGTGCCGAAAATAAGGAGGGAGTATTAGGTTTAAATTATGTTAATTATGTTTAAGTGGAAAGCATAATCATAAAACCTAATACATAGCCATGCACACCTAGTTGCTTTTGTGAAGAGTATCTTGGTCATGCATTGGCCCTTACCACCCCCCCCCCCCCATAACCGGTTTTCAAAGGGGCAATTATAGAGAGTTTTTCTCTCTAATTCATTCATTCACAACTTGAATTATTTTCTAGTATAAGAAAATAAAAACTCTCTCAAATTTTATGAAAGCTTAGAGAAATAAAATCTCTCAATATTCATCCTCTCTTGGCCGAAATTTCAAGAGGACAAAAACAAATATTTTGGGTCAATTTTAGTAAGATTATTATTATTCTAGATCAAGTAATATTAATCTATTAAGAGGTTATCTTGGGTATTCATCTTTAGGAGTGATTCTAAGCTTGAATCTTTGCTCATCCATATAAGGAAAGTTCAAGAACAAGTAAAAAGGAGATCTTACTTGTGCCCTTTAATCCGAAACTCCCATAGTAAGAAAGACGATTTCTTCTCTACTTCTACTTATGATTGCATGCATAAGATCTAGATTTAATTTCATGACCAAATTAAATATCACATATATGAATATGTTAAATTAATGAGATTAATATTTCTAACAAGTGGTATCAGAGCCTTAGGTATACAAATTAATCATTCTTTCTTTCGTAGATCTCATTTACTCAAGTATACAAATTATCTTTGT
Source organism: Silene latifolia (assembly GCF_048544455.1). Taxonomy (NCBI): domain Eukaryota; kingdom Viridiplantae; phylum Streptophyta; class Magnoliopsida; order Caryophyllales; family Caryophyllaceae; genus Silene; species Silene latifolia. The sequence continues at coordinate 96,983,206 of NC_133532.1, read as the reverse complement.
ATTCTTTGTGTCTTCATTTTTCTCCCACTCTATCTTTAGAATAAATACACTAAATATTCAAAGATAGTCAATTAGACACAAATAATGATTTTGAAATAGAAGGAGGACTATCTCATAGATTGACTAATAGATTTTAGGTTTGATGAGTGTACTTGGTAGTTGACATTCCTTTAGGAGAGTTCATCAACTCAACATCACTTTATAATTGATCATACACAAGCCTTAAGCTTGTGGACATATAATGAATCCCATCATTATAGTTGTCTATTGGATCACTTTAAGTAGATGATCATATGTTTCTATGTGCAAGCATATAAAGACGAATTTTTAAAACAAAGAAATACGATAAAAGGGGTGACTTGGGTTGCAAACCAAGCCACCATAATCCAAAATACAACCATTGTTTTAGAAATGATCAACCATTTCCATGTCGAACACGGAAATCAAAATAGTTCTAAAAATCCGAAACACAACTTAAAATAAGACAATAATAAAAGCCAAACTTCATTGGAAGCTACTCCTAGCTCCTTGATGATTTCTCTAGCTTGCTTTTCCTTTCCTTTGTCTTTGCTTGGAGGAGGCCCTATTTACAATAAAAAGGGGATACATTATCACAACTTTGTATCAAAATACCATAGTTGAATTAGAAACATAAAAGAAAGGATAGTCATTTACCTACTGGAGTGATCTTTCTAGCTTTGATGTCACCAAGGTATTTGGAACAATTCCTTTTCCAATGTCCAACACCATTACAATAATGGCATTTGTCAAGAGGACCCTTCTTGGTCTTGGAAGTGCTAGCTTCAAAAGTCTTAGCCTTGGTGGACATGGGAGCTTGCCTCTTACCCTTTTTCCCATTCTTCTTGAACTTCCCCTTGCACTTGGTGCTTATGTTAAGCACATCCTTAGGTGGGTAAACATTTAACCCCATGTCTCTTTCGGCTTGAACAAGTAACTTGTGCAACTCTTCAAGAGACACGTCCTTGTCTTGCATGTTAAAATTCACCCGGAATTGAACATACGCTTTGACTTTGGATAAGGAGTGTAGAATCCTATCTACAATGAGCTCTTTGGGGATTTCAACTTTTTGAATATTCAAAGTCTCGACTAGCTCCAACAATTTGAGCACTTGAGGGCTAACCTTTTGGCCCTCCTCGAAATCGAGATCAAAGAATGCCGAGGCCGCCTCATATTGGACGATCCTCGGAGTTTGTGAAAACATCATCACAAGTTTGGACTAGATTTCATTAGCGGTGCCCATTTTAAAGGCTCTCCTTTGGAGATCCGCCTCCATCGCAAAAATCAACACATTTTTCATCGCGGCGGACTCTTTGTGGTAAGCCTCATATGCTTCCCTAGTGGCGGCACTCGACCTAGCATTAGGTTCGGGTGGAGAGGCCTCGGTGAAGTAACGAAGCTTGTCGTCACCTTGGGCGGCTAATTTGAGTTGGACATCCCAATCGGAGAAATTTGACCCATTCTTTTCAAGTTTACAACGATCCATGAAGGATCAGAGCCATAAAACATTAGTGAGAGGTGCGGCGTTGGTGTTTGGTGCGGCCATTTGTTATGAGAAATAAAAGTGGTCTACAAAACGAAAATAGAAGGAATAAAACATTTGTCGTTTTGAAAATAATAATAATACTTGTAAATTTAATTTAAACAAGTTTTATTGCATTTATCTAGTGACCTCTACCCAACTTGATAAATGATTCCAAGACCCAAAATCATATCAACTTAGGGCACGGTGTGCCGAAATACCCTTTATTAACATAACTTGGTGTATGAACTCTTTAATCGATTCTACTTTTAGAACTCTTGGTCGATAAAATTACATTAATATTTATCTCTAGCCCGAAACACATCCGGAAATCGTCGTGAATACTTTCGTTGAGTTCAACCCAAATTTCGAATAAATGTGTCCATGATCCAAATTCATATCAACTTAGGGCACGGTGTGCCGAAATGCCCTTTATTAACATAAATTCGGTGGATAGACATTTATCACCCACTTCCCTACGTAGCAAGGTTTGTACTCCGGTAAGGCCGAGTGCACTCCCTCACGAAATAGGTTTTCATGGTTTCTACTTTTTGGTAAGGCTAAGTCTCAATTGTTTATTTAAGCGAGAGGTCATGTCAATTTATTATCTATCACGTTTTAAGTGAACTAAAGCGGTGAACTACGATAATTGTAATTGACACGGTCGATGAACTCGATTTAAAATGCATGTTAAGTTATGGCGATTTAGCGATGCATGCAACATATAAAAAAAATGCAAAGCATAAAATAAATCCTAGTATAGCCTTCCTAAAATAGTAAATCTAATAAACTATTACAAATTCGGAAACCAACTCCTTTGGTCCCTTGAACTTTGGTCTTGGCACGCATTTCAAGGCAACATTTTCTTTGATGAATCGCCTTTTTGAGTGGCACCGTCTTCAAGGAACTCCGGAATAAATAAATTACATAATAAATTACATAATTTCCTATTATACATTTGTAATTAAAATAAAATAAATCTATTAAATTAAAAAACGGTGATACGAGATCACAATAAATTACAACCGAATCGATATTCCCATACATTTCGGGTAATACCAATTAAAACTAAGGCCATACTAAGTAAAATTACATAATTCAAAAATTACATAAAATTAAAATATGACAATCATAAATAAAATGCAGCATTATAATATGTATGAACATGCCCAATTTTATGTTAAATCGCCTTTAAGGAGCCAATATCGTATATTAATCGGTTTTTACGGATTTGCGTGATTTAACCTTTTAAAATCACAATAATTACATAAAATCATATTTATGTACAAGTTAATTACCCTAACCATCTTAGGACTCAAAATTAGTCTCCACTAACATTTGACAATAACTAACCTAGATTTCTTAATATTGTTCATAAATGGATCTAAAATACAAAATTATGTCATAAACTTCAATTTAAATCATAAAAATTTCAAATAAATTCAAAATTTGAAATTTAAACTCATGAAAATTCTGGAAAAATACCATGACACTCATAATTTTCCAAAACTTAGGTTAAAAATTTCGAAAATTTATCGAGAAAAACAATGTTGCGGTTTATCGATTTTAACAATTATCACCATAAAAATATGAGAAAAATTATTTTTTATCAACTTTTTACTTTTAGATCTAAAATATATGATAAAATGCAACACGTGACGTTTTTCTTTAGTCATGAAGTATGTTTTAGTATTTTTACTAATTAAAGTCACTATTTATGTGATTTTTCATCAAAAATTCATAAATCATGCATAAAGACTTCATTATAGCCAAATATTCTACACACATCTTGTAAAATTGCATATGACAACATACTAACTTTCTATGACCAGATTCGAAAAATAAATCTTATTAACCTATTTTCCCATTTAAATACGATTTTAACTTGCAAAATCCATATTTCGAGCATAACAACTCATTTTATCATGAAAATTTACAGGCCATCAGTAGATAATATATGTGAAACCATATCAAAAAAGCACTGAACAAATCGAAGTTTAGCTATTTTTAGTCAAAAAATGACATTTTTATCATAAAAAATCACATTTTAATGCCATTATTATGTAAAATGAACAATAAAATCCATAAATAAACCAAAATATCCTAAATACATTTTAGGAACAGAAACTTTAACATACAAATAAATTTCATGATATATCATAATAAACACAAATTTATAAGTTTTGTTTATTAATCTTATAACTCGGAAAAACAATAACCGATTTGCATGCAAACAACCTAAGGCTCATGATACCGCTTGTTAGAAATATTAATCTCATTAATTTAACATATTCATATATGTGATATTTAATTTGGTCATGAAATTAAATCTAGATCTTATGCATGCAAACATAAGTAGAAGTAGAGAAGAAATCGTCTTTCTTACTATGGGAGTTTCGGATTAAAGGGCACAAGTAAGATCTCCTTCTTACTTGTTCTTGAGCTTTCCTTATATGGATGAGCAAATATTCAAGCTCAGAATCACTCCTAAAGATGAATACCCAAGATAACCTCTTAATAGATTAATATTACTTGATCTAGAATAATAATAATCGTACTAAAATTGACCCAAAATATTTGTTTTTGTCCTCTTGAAATTTCGGCGAAGAGAGGATGAATATTGAGAGATTTTATTTCTCTAAGCTTTCATAAAATTTGAGAGAGTTTTTATTTTCTTACACTAGAAAATAATTCATGTTGTGAATGAATAAATTAGAGAGAAAAACTCTCTATAATTGCCCCTTTGAAAACCGGTTATGGGGGGGTGGCAAGGGCCAATGCATGACCAAGATACTCTTCACAAAAGCAACTAGGTGTGCATGGCTATGTATTAGGTTTTATGATTATTCTTTCCACTTAAACATAATTAACAAAATTTTAACCTAATACTCCCTTCTTATTTTCGGCACTTATAAAATGTAAGGTCCATTTTATATTTTGTCATTTGTCAATTGTCACATGTCACTAGTCATGTGAAATTGTAATGTATTTTTAACATATTAAAAATCAACGTATTAATAAAAATACGTCATGTACAAAATCGACTTAGTAATTCATAATTACTTGTACCAAAAATGGTTTATCAATTATAAATCACAACGTCTTGTATTTATAATAAATTATTCATTCAGTTTCAATTGTTTTGCAAACAATAATTTTATCTAAGCAATAAAACAATTTGATTACTTAGACCGTATCTTTATTTAATCGAATCATAATAAGATACGTCAATAATACTCACAAAATCGTCCGTCAATTTTAAGCAATGTAATTAACCCGTATCGTCATACGATCAATTAAATAATCAATTAAGAGTGTTTTTATCTTTAGGTATGACCTAAGGGGATCAACTGATCACCACCGTCGCACGACAGTAATGTCAAACTCTAGTCAGCCAATCATTACCGATATGTGTGGACCAGTTGACTGTAAAATATTACATCCCACATGTATTCTTAAAATGAGATTTAAACATGTGATCATCATGATCGACAGTTGTGATCGCATTCTTGTCGGAGGAGACATATTCCAAGAAATCTAGGTAGTACAATGGGGTATTTATACTAGAGATTAGTTATAAATATTAGAGTTACTAAGGGCTTAAATGACTTAAGACCCTTAAGAAAAGTTGAGGAAGTGCTCCTCTCCAAGGAGATGCTCATCTCCGTTTTGGTGGTCTTCAAATAATACCCTCGTCCCGAGCGTCTTGGCCGAGGGACGATTTGTTCTGGAGCAGAATCCGAGCGGATTGTGGGTCGGGACGCTCAGATCATGGGGCCTCAAGACGAGCGTCTTGGCCTCGGGACGCTCGGACTGTAGCAGGGCGACGCTCGTCCTGGGCACTGCGACGCTAGGATTCCTTCATAGCACCTTCTCTTCTTTTCTTTCTTCAACAATCCTCAAGGATCTTGTTGAAGATGCAAGGATCCTTTCATCATTGCCCAATTTACTTTATTATCTACATATGCCTTCTAGCATTGTCTTCCCTTTGATGCTTGGTCATTGAATTTGATCAATTTAGCTCCATTTTGCCATGAAAATGCAAGGTTCTTACTCCTTTCCTACCAAGGGATCAAAACCTCAAAGAGTATGCAAAACGAAAGACTAAAGATAGTAAATGACCCAATTATGCACTAAAAAGCATAGGAACGAGGCTAATTCGGGGACTAAATAAGCTCAAATATGAGTCACATCAAATATCCCCAAACCGAACCTTTGCTCGTCCCGAGTAAAGAGGTGACAAAACTTGGACGTTTATTCAAAATAACCTACTAATATAACCGATGTGAGATAATTAGCGGGTCTCACTCCGCCCCTTCAACTCACAACAAGACAACCATCAGGTAGAATGCCTTCTTGCAAGGCAAGGTGGGGCTTGCCAAAATGGTGATACATCCAAGCATTAAAGCACACAAAACAAGTAATGGATGCATCTACAAAAATGAATTGCCACTTTCCTCATCTAATTGGCGGAAATTATCTACAAGGGAAGCAATCTAAGGGTACACATTCCATAATGGATACGGTTTCTTCAAACTACTAAGCCTAGAAGGATACCATTAAATCATCACCAAGTTGTGTCAAGCTAGGGTACCTTTGTCCTCAATCGTTGAATGCTTTTGTCAAGAATAGACTCCCTATGGTGTTAGAAACACTGGAGGACCGCGAAATTCCCCTTCTTGCCTAGACAAGAAGAAGGGTCGTCCCCTCTCTACCATGCACAAAAGTGGATACGATGGATAAAAGGATTAATAGTATTTGAGTCTCATGTGGGAGTTTTCTTTTTGTTGTTGTTTTTCCCCCCAATTTGTGGCATTTGACATTTTTAGAACATTTGTTTTGCCATTTCTTTTGATGTTTGGCATTTTCAACACTTGAAAATTTTTCAACTTTTTCTTGCATTTCTTTTTGAACATTTTCAAAGTCACCCTGTTTGTAGGGAGGGTGCTTATATTTGAAGCTTTAGGAGTCTATTTTTGCTCCAATTGTCATTTGATGCAATTTGCAAATTTTACTTTTCATTTCACTTCTTGAACTCAAATTTTGAACGATTTTTGTGCCCATTCCCTTTGATGACAAAATGTGCTAGAATATGGATGAAGGATGCATGGTTTCAAGGGTCATCTTGGAATAAACGGTAGCCAAGGAGTTATCACACCAAAAGGTACTCTTGACTAGGTCATAATCCATGGGTCAAAGGATACTAGCACGACACATCCTAGGGTTTTTTACAAGCATTCTAACAAGCAAAGTCTTAAGAAGAAAAACTATCTACAAGGGCCTTATATACACTTGTCAAGCTTCCCAAATAGACGGTTTCACAGAATTTTTCCTAAATGAAACTATATGCCATGATGCAACTAACATTTATACAACCTAATGCATATGCTTCTACCAACTAGTATGCCAAATAATCTAAATGCAATCCTAAATTCACATTGTTTATACCGCATCAATCAAAATGGAGCCACATAGTCATTAACATAAAGAGAAAAAAGGAGATTGGAAAGATCATACCATGCGGTCTTCTATATCCTCATGTCTCGGATGTGGCGTAGTTGATCAATGTGAAAAAGGATAAACAAACACAATATATACAATATATACAAGACTACACTATAAAGGAAATGAACATGTTTTTGGATTTTTGAATTTTTCAAATTTTTATGGATTTTGTTTTAATGAGATTAAAAGACATGTTTTTGTATTTTTCAAAAATTTTCAATTTTTATCACTTTTTGTTTAAAAAGTCATGTTAGAATTTCCCATCCCCACACTAGTATGGGCATTGTCCTCAATGGCCAATACGATAGGAAAATATACAATTTATATGAAAATGCATGATTTCTTAAGCTAAATGCAAACTATATGACATATAAACAAGAGTGAATGCAAACTAAGCTATTCTATATGATGCATGGGTTTTTGTTATGTTGGAGAACATAATTTAGATTAGCTCCCAATGCATATGCATAAACTTCCCCAAACCAAAATAGACATTATTTCTAATGTTAAAAATTGGGGGAGTTCATGCATAAGGATGCTATGCATGAAACTACATTTGTCATTTTGGATTTTGAATGTGGGAACAATAAAAGAAACACCTCAATGTGGCCGAGGTGTGAGTCCTCTAGATGATGTTAGGACTCCAAACTATGATCAAGATGCAAATTATATGAAAAACAAGAGAAATAGACAAACCTCAATCTTCGCCCATGGCGTCATCACTATCATCATCATCATAAACAACCTCCTCACTTGAGTCATCATCAACCTCCATGGATGCGGATTCATCACCATGCTCACTTGCATTTGAACTTCCTTCTTCTTCCTCACTACCCTCTTGTTCTTCTTCTTCTTCTTCATTTTCTTCACCTTCTTGAGCACCACTCTCAACAGCAACCATCTCCTCTTCACCCAAGCTATCACCTCTAGAAGCACTAGGAAAGAAGGTTTCCTTATCCGCCCAACTAGGCAAAGGACAAGATGGGTCAAGAAGTCCTTGCCTAGCAAGATGTACGAGAGGCGGATATTGTGCTTTATAAGCATTGGCTCTATCCTCATAAGCTTGCTTGTGCATTTCTTTCATCAAGAGAGTCAAGTAGTGATTCCCCGCCTTAACATTTTCGGGTTGAAATTCATGGTAGGTGAATGGGTAAGGTGGGGTGATAATAGAGGAGGAGGGCTCGGCAATGTCTTCCCCTTGGTGTTGTATAATATACTTGGCTTCCTCGGAGAGTGGGAGAAGGTAGTTTGGCCTATGAACATTCAATCGGCAAATCTTGCTTGGCAATGTGAAGGATTTAGCATCTTTTGTTAACCACCCAAATTTGTTATCAAGAGTATCATTCGTGACCCATTTGAATTTTTGAACCATGGTGGCTAGATCAATGATATGGCCTTCCTTAACCTGTTCATAGGTGCTATCCTTGTTGAAGTTCCGGTTGAAGTGTTTTGCCAAATAAGTTACTAAACCTCCATTAACAATAAAAGCCGTGCCTTCTTTGCCATGATCGACTTCGAGCCACCCCTCAATCAAAAGTTGGAGAATGTTGTACTTTTTGTTGAACTCTCTTCCAATGTTCAAGGTCGACTCGAGATAAATAAAGTCAAGTTCGGTGAAATGGTTCGTGCCCTTCCTAGCAATCAAAGTATGCCCAACAACCTTGTGCCATACCCTTATGACCGGATGATGGACAAAAAGAGCACGACAATCATGATAAGATGTAAACTCTCTACCGGTAATAACCTTCCATAGGGGAGCGGGATCATACTTGGTAGGTTTCTTCGTGTAGGTCGGGTCAATGGTAAGGCCAAAAACATCCCCAAACTCTTCAAAAGACAATTTCCTATCAACATTCTCGAGCCGGAATTCAATATTCCTTAGAGCCTCCACTTTGGTAACTGTCAATAAGCTTAAAAACTCTAAGGTGAGGGATGAGTGAGTCAACTCTTGCATATTAAACAATGTACTCAATCCCATGGACTCGAAAAAGGTCTTCGTTTGTTCTAGGACACCCAATTTTGACAAGGTCTCTTGGCATATGAATTTGGTGGGTAAAATAGATTTCTTAGCAAAGGAAACAAATTTCTCCCTATGAGAGTCGGAAGTGAAAATTACCTCCGGATAATCATCTAGTTGTTCAACAACCGGAGTAGAAGTAGTAGCTTCCATAGGAGTAATAGACTCTTAAATTTCCATCCTTGCATTTTGAACCACCAATGCCTTTGATGCTTGAATAGCTTGAAGAGCTTGTTGTCTTTTGGAAAGGTTCTTCTTTAGGGGTGCCTTACTTCCACCTTTTGTTCTTCCCATGCTCTCTATGTAGTAACACCAAAGATAAGCTTGATTTCTTCAAATTTCAATAAGACCCAAATTGATTTAGGATAGTTGAATGTTGCCTTGTATCCCAAAAATCGAATCAAACTTTGAAGATGTTGGTGTTTTAATCACTTGTTGTTGGTGAAGGAGTGATTTAATTGTGTTTTGAGAAAGTTTGGATTTAATTTGGGTGATTTTGGTTGAGAAATTTGATGTTGGTTGATGGAGACAATGAGGGTTTTGAGGGTTTGGAGTAGTGTTTATGTTGTGAATGAGGAAATGAATTGGGAAAGGGGTATTTAATCCCGTTATTTTTGAAAATTAGAGGAGGAGACAAGCGGACATGCGTCGGGACGAGCGGATTCTTCTATTTTTGGCATCAGGCAAAAAAACGCACTGGGGACGAGCGTCTTATCAGCGGGACGAGCGTCTTTTTATGGCAGGACGAGCTGACTGGATTGGAGACGCTCGGATTCTTTGTCAGCGAGAAATCCCAGAATTCTTCAGCAATAAGACGAGTGGATTCCCAATCCGACGAGCGTCCTGACTGAGACGAGCGGATTCCCAAGTGGGACGCTCAGATTCTTAGTCAGATCCAAAATTTTCTTTTACAGCTTCACAGGACGAGCATATCCTACCCAAGACTCTCGGGTTCTTCTCAGGACGAGCGGATCCTCGTCGGGTCGCTTGGATTGTCCATCTGCCACACGGATTCAGGTCCATCCGTGGGCGTTTCGTAACCCGTGTCATTCACTCTTCATTTCTTGTGGTCTTCATTGTGGGGGCATTACGAAGGCTTGGATAGCCTAGGCAATTTGCTATCCCCACACTAAGGCAAAACACTACACATCAATAATCACATAAGTCCCTCCCTCACTTCTCTCAAAATGATGAAAATCTTGATCAAGCCATAAAACTGTAGATCCAAAATTGACAAAAATGCAATACAATAATTAAAATGCGAGTTAGGGAGTTGGAATATTTATAAACGTTGGTTTAGGGAGGACTCCACCAAACTCTCATCCAATAATGAGATGTCAAGGAGGCATGTTCAAGGTGTTGTTGATGTTGCTAAACATCTTGAAGAAGTAGTCGAAAGCTTGTTCATTGTCATGATAAAGATCTTCAATAGACCTTTGCACTTGTTGTTCTTCATGGTGGTCTTGGGTCATAGCATTACCGATATAGGGATTGTATATCCCTTCAAACTCATCATCCCAAAGACGGCATACTTCGTCTACTTGATCCCTAAAAATGTCATGAGTTGAAGAAGACAACTCTCCTTCTTTCTTGTCTTGGCCAATGAGGCCTTCTTCTTTACTTGTCATGAGTGGTGGTGAGCTATTCAAGCTCTCATTGTTGAAACTTCCTTGTTCCGTGGATGGAGCATCATCCACTTTCTTCTTCCATATGCGTGGTGATTCTTTACCCATAACTTGTTCTTTGCATTGAGATGCCAACTTCTTCCTATCACTTTCTCGGCTATAATGATCAACCATAAAACATGGCTCATGTAATCGGGGAACTCTCATTGTCTTGTCAAGATTAAAAGGGATTGTTTTATCTCCCACTTGAAGGGTTAGTTCTCCATGTTTGACGTCAATCACCGCTCCCGCGGTGTGTAAGAAAGGTCTTCCCAAAATGATAGGAATGTTGGAGTGTTCCTCCATATCAACAATAACAAAGTCCACCGGGATGAAGAACTTGCCAATTCTTACCGGCACATCTTCCCATACCCCTAAAGGTGTCTTCGTAGATCAATCCGCCATTTTAAGTGTGATATTAGTGCACTTAAGTTCTCCCATTCCTAGCCTCTTGCTTACCGAATATGGCATGACACTCACACTTGCCCCAAGGTCACATAGAGCTTTGTTGATTGTGGTGTCGCCAATGGTACACGGAATAGAGAAGCTTCCCGGATCCTTTAGTTTTGGAGGTGAACTTCCTTGTAGGATGGCACTACTCACTTTAGTGGAAGCAATAGTCTCAAGCTTCCGGATGGATTTCTTCTTTGTAAGAATATCTTTCATATACTTAGCATAGGCCGGGACATGATTGATTAATTCCGTAAATGGAATTGAGACTTCCAAGTTCTTGACAATCTCCATAAAATTCCCAAGTTGGTCATCAAACTTAGGCTTAGCTTGACGACTTGGAAAAGGAAGTCTAATCACAATAGGCTCCTTCTCTTTGGCCTTTTATTCATCCTTCTTTGAAGCTTCTTGAATGGTGGGTTCTTCTTCTTTAGAGTTTTCAACAACTCTTTCCTTGTCACTAGCATTCACAACATCTTCATCAACGGGCCTCTTCGGCCCTTCATACCTTGTACCACTCCTCAAATGGATGGCACTCACCGATTCTTGTCTTGGGGGATTACCTTGAGGTGGTAATTACCCTTTTTGTCTTTGAGAACTTAAAGATGCCAATTGGGACATTTGGGTCTCCAACATCTTTGTGTGAGCTAGTATGTTATTAATGGTGATGTCTTTTCCTTGGCTATCCTTTTGCATTTGAGTGAAAAACTCTTGTTGGTTCTTTTGTATTTGGAGGACCGCTTTTTGAACATCAAAACCTTGGTCATTTGTTTGATTGTATGGAGTTTGGTTTTGATAACTTTGGTTTTGATTGTAAAAGGGTCTTTGAGCTTGGTTTCTCTTTGGAGGTGGGGTGAATGTTGTTTGAGGGTTTTGAACATTTTGGCTTTTGTATGAGAGGTTGGGATGGAATTTGGTGTTTTCATTGTAATAGTTGGAATAAGGGGTACCACTCTTGTATGCTTGGAAAGCATTTACTTGTTCACTTGTTCCTCTACATTCACTTTGGTCATGCCCCAAAGTTCCACAACTCTCACATACTCCACTTGGAATTGATGAATATGCCACCATGGCATTCACATGTTGCTTAGATTTGGAGGCTTCTTCGAGCTTAGATATAACTTTCTCAAACTTCAAATTAATGGTATCAATATGAGCACTAAGTTGAGCACCCAATTGAGTAATAGAGTCCACTTCATGCTTTCCTCCTGTTGGGAAATGTGTCCTCAACAATAGTGCGATCACATGATTTAAAAATCATTATTAAATCTCATTACAAGAATACGAAAGGGATGATACATTACATATATAGTCAACTAATCCACACATATCGGTAATGATTGGCTGGCTAGAGTTTGACATTACTGTCGTGCGACGGTGGTGATCAGTTGATCCCTTGAGGTCACACCTAAAGGACAATTCCCTTAATTGAAAAGGTTAATTAATTGTATACCGATACAGATTAATTAATTCCTTAAAATTGAACAAATTATTATCATAAGAGAGAAAAGTGACATCTTATTTATGTGATTAAATGAGATTTTATTTAGTAATTTAAGAAGTTATATTACTAAAATTAATCGGTGTTTGCGAAACACGCGAGATGAGAATGATAAGTTAGTTATAATTACAATATATTGTGAATTATACTAACTAGTAATTAAATGACCATTTTATGGGAAAGTATTTTTATATTACTAGTCAATTTGTTAAATATGATTTATTTAATTTATAAATGATATTTAATTTGTTAAATATGCATTTTAAATTAAAACATGACATAAGACATGTCACATGTCACATGACATACAATTGTACAATTGACAAAAATAAAATGGACTCCATATTACACTATGTTAACCGAAAATGGATGGACAATAAGAAGTTTTTGTCTTTTTCCATTTGTCTTATGCATTTGTCTAAAATACTTGATAATGACATGACAATGCAAAAGACTTACACCTTTTGTCTTGTGAAGACAAAAAGGAAAAGAAAAATGGTCCATTATGGGAGATGCCCACCGGTTTTTGTGTAGGTAGATAGAGAATTTTATTCTCTTAATTTACTAATAATTCATTCTAATATTACATGCAAAAGGTTCATGTAATTTCCTCTCTTCTCTCTCTTCAATGTTCATCAAAAAGATGAGATTTTAATCTAATTTGTTCATGGAAGATTACTAAAATTATTAATGTAATATATGAGTATTAGTAATCATTTTTAAGGTAAACCACAATATAAATATCTAGTACATATTAGTTTGTGGGTTTGAGGGATAGTCTTGGGTGCAACTAATTGGAGGACTTCTACTTTGAGGTCATGTATGTTCATCCAATATTGGAAAGCTCAAGAACTAACAAGAAGGAGATCTTGTTGGTGCCCATTTGATCGAAATTCATATGGTGAGAAAATGTTTTCTTATCTTCTTTTATTGATGTTTGCATGCATAAGATTTGCAATTTATTTTATGACTAAATAAATTTGAAACATATAAGAATATGTTAAATAATGAGATATAGATTTCTAACAAGCGGTATCATGAGCACAAGGTTGTTTGCATGCAAATCGGTTAAGTTTTTCCGAGTTATACGATTAACATATAAAACTTGTAATTTTGTGTTATTATGATATATCACGAAATTAATTTTGCATGTTAAAGTTTCTGATCCTAAAATGTATTTAGGATATTTTGGTTAATTTATGGATTTTTATTGTTCATTTTATATAATATTGGCATTAAAATGTGATTTTTATGATAAAAATGTCATTTTTGGACGAAAATTAGCTAAACTTCGAATTTTTAGGTGGTTTTTTGATATGTTTTCACATATATTATTTTTAGTTGATCTGGAAATTTTCATAATTTTATGAGTTCTTATGCTCAAAAAATGGATTTTTCATGATAAAAATCGAATTTAAGTGAAAATAGGTTAATATGAGAAATATTTCGAATCTGGTCATAGAACTTGAGTATGTTGTCACATGAAATTTTACAAGATGTGTGTAAAATAATAGGCTATAATAAACTCTTCATGCATGATTTATGAATTTTTGATGAAAAATAGCATAAATAGTGACTTAATTAGTGAATAATTGCTAAAACATACTTCATGACTAAAGAAAAATGTCACATGTTGCATTTTATTATCTTTTTCAGATCTAAAATTGAAAAGTTGATGAATATAATTTTTCTCATGTCTTTATGATTATTTTGTTAAAAACCGATAAACCGCAACATTGTTTTTCCGGAAAAAATTAGAAATTTTTAACCTAAGTTTTTGAACATTATGAGTGTCATGGTATTTTTCCAGAATGTTCATGAGTTTAACTTTCAAATTTTGAATTTATTTGAAATTTTGTGATTTATTTGAACTTTATAGCTTATTTTTGTAATTTTTGGTCCATTAATGAACAATTTTAGAAATATGAGTTAATTATGGTCAAATAATTAGTGAAGACTAAATTTTGAGTCCTAAGAGGTTAGGGTAATTAACTTATGCATAAATATGAATTTATGTAATTTTTGTGATTATAAAATGTTGAAATCACGCAAATCCGTAAAAGCCGAGTAATATACGATATTGGCTATTTAAAGGCGATTTAGCATAAAATTGGGCATGTTCATACATATTATAATGCTGCATTTTCTTTATGATTGTCATAATTTAATTTATGTATTTTTTGAATTATGTAATTTTTACTTAGTATGGCCTTAGATTTTAATTGGTATTTCCCGAAATGTATGGGAATATCGATTCGGTTGTAATTTACTGTGATCTCGTATCACCGTTTTGTAATTTAATAGATTTAATTTTATTTTAGTTACAAATGTATAATAGGAAATTATGTAATTTGCTATGTAATTTAATTTATCTCGGAGTTCCCCAAGACGGATTTCTTGAAGAAGGCGATACATAAAGACGGTGTTACCTCGAGATGCGTGCCACAACCGAAGTTCAAGGGACCAATGGAGTTGGTTTCCGAATATGTAATAGTTAAATAGTTTTTCTATTTTAGGAAGGCCATACTAGGATTTTTTTTTATGTTTGCATTTTATTTATATGTCGCATGGATCGCTAAATCGCCATAACTAAAACATGCATTGTCATTTTAATCGAGTTTATCGACCGTGTCAATTACAATTATCGTAGTTCACCGCTTTAGTTCACTTAAAACGTGATAGATAATAAATTGACATGACCTCTCGCTAAAATAAACAATTGAGACATAGCCTTACCAAATAGTAGAAACCATGAAAACCTATTTCGCGAGGGAGTGCACTCGGACATCCCGGGGTACAAACCTTGTTACGTAGGGGAAGTGGGTGATAAATGTCTATCCACGGAATTCATGTTGATGAGGGTTCCATCGGCTATCCCGTGCCCAAGTTAATGTGGGTTTGGATCATGGACACATTTATTCGAAATTTGGATTGAGCTCAACGGAAGTATTCGTGACCGTAGTCGCATGTGTTCCGGGCTATAGATAAATATTAGAGTAATTTTATCGACCGAGAATTCTAAAAGTAGAATCGATTAAAGAGTTAGTCCACCGAGTTATATTGATAAGGGTTCCATCGGCTATCCCGTGCCCAAGTTAATATGAATTTGGATCTCGGAATCAATTGTCATAGTTGGGTAGAGGTCACTATGTAAATGCTTTACTTGTTATTTACAAGTATTTATAAAACGATAAATGTTAAGTTTTCCCCTATTCCGTTATCTTTTTTGTTCTATTTCTTTACCACAATTCATATACGATATCATTTCGATTTTTGATTCAAATCTCCTTTAAAACATCGTAACTAAAGACAAAATTTGAATTTTTCTTCTAAAAACCTTGTTTTATCCATTGGAAGGATCTCTTGTGGAGAGTATAGATAAAAGTTATTCATTATCAAACTGGTTTTTGATTCTTGACTAACACATCTACTTACAATGGATTGTTTTCCATATACTTAATTGAATTAAGTACCTTGAAGCGATAAATTATTTTGGTAATTAGTTTTGTCAGAATTCGTAATTGACCAAAATAGCGCAACCACTTCAATGAAAGTTTTAAGACTAAAACGAACAAATGAAGAGTAATCTTCATGAATTCAATTTTTCTTCTCAAAGCAAAGACTCATTGAAATGAGTGGGAGCATTCTCTTAAACCGTTAAGATGAGGACGAGGTTCAAGAAGTAAAGATTACAATGGAATTGATACAAGGTAATGTTAAAAGTAAAGTTGTTGAGAATAGCGATACTAAACCTATCAATCCCGACCGATAAAGTTTCCACTGTCTTAAATGTTGGACACTAGAAGGGAAACTACCCCAAATTATTGAAGAATCAACAAGTTAGTTGTGGGACATCTAATGGGATCTTCTTCTTTAAATGTTTATGTGATTAAACATAAATTTTGCTAGTACTACTTCGTCAATATTAGAAACCGGTGGTGGTTTTCATCATTTGTACTTGATACATAGGATGATTAGAATATGACGACTAGCAACAATCATGTTGAGAGATAGAGTCATTGTGTAATCAATCTAGTTTTGGGTTTATAGATGTACTTAATTATGACTATTAAGTGCATAAACTCTAAATAAGAATATAAACTTGTTAAGATACAAAAGAGGTTTCACATTTGTGACCCTATACACCACGATTTGATGTATGGCTAGTCCATTATCAAGGTGATAATATTCTAAACCAAACTAGAATGATATATCATGAAGATGATGCAAGACTCAAAATTGGTAACCCAAGATTAAACCTTAAATTCTGGAATGATTAACGCAAAGAGTTATCGAGTGCTCTTGAAATCATTAGATCTTATGGTTTATGCGTATCTTGTATTCAAAGCAAGATATCTCATGCCTTTTGGTTGAAAAGGATATCGAGGTTGTAAATCATTGATTCAAAATAGGTTGATCATTTTCTTTTACCAACGATTTAGGTTAACACTAATGTGTTCACTTAATAAGGTAAATAGAGAAATCTTTGAAGAAGTTCTAAAATTCAAAGAAGCACGATTTAGTCGTGATGGGATTATCAAAGTGAAGACTTTGATATAAGCCAAAGGAAATGTGATATAGTATCACAAGTTAATCTCTCTTAGCACGCATTATGGAATAATGTGTGGTTGGATAAGAAATCAAACGCTATTCGATATGGTTTGGACTTCAATCAAGTTACTTTGAGTTACTTGATCCTTTTGGGGAATTTATCATTTTTGTCTACATTATTTTCCACTAAATCATATGAGATATGAAATGGTAAGGGTACCATGTTTGTAAGTTTTCACAAGAAACAAATGCTCATTTTTCCCTTTTCAATTATCACGAGTACGACGGGTTTGCGGCTCGTGTAGCTGTCTTTCTAAAATACAAGTTTATTTCTAGAAGACAGAGTGGGAGAAATTATTCAAGAGCCACAAAGAAGAATGCCACAAAGAATGTTATGTCGCAAGAAACTGGTCTTTCTTGGCTACATGAGACGTTTTGTGTAAGACATTGTTTCTTCAAAACCTAGGAGGTTAAATTCGTCACTTGTTAAAGATGATGAATTCATGCTACTTTTAAGAAAGTAAAAGAGCTTATAACTTACAAAAGAAATCGTTTGATTCAAAGTTGATTACTTCTGGAATGTAATGAACATATGACTTACATAAGAGTGTTTAAGTCACAACTCAATACAAGGCTTAGAGCCATGAAAATCCGAAATAAAAAGGCTTGATTAGTGACAAAGGGTTTTGCACTAATAAAGAGAGATTTCAAAGCAAGATTGGTCGCAAAGGGTTTTGCACTAATTGAAATGCTTAAGTCTATTTGGATCTTCTTAGGGATTGTGTTTCATTATGAGGATATGCGCACAGCAAGTGAATCTAAAACCCACTTCTTCAAAAGAAGGAATGTATTCAATACATGTCATGAGTTTTATAGATTCTTACAATCCTAAAATAATGTGAAACTTAAGAGAGGATCTTAAGTAGGACATCAATGAGTTGGAATCAATGATTTGATCATGTTGTAAAACTTTTCTCGATAAGTCGAGAAGTTGTTTTTATACGTGAAGTTTAGTGGGAGTTACGGTAATTTTAATTAGTCTTATATGTGGATGACATATTGATCATTACGAATGATTTAAGACTTTTGGAGTATAATAATACATCTTTAATATCCGGATTTATGAAGATAAATCCACATGATATTGGCGTCAATAAGAAGTCTTACGTTGATAAGATTCATGACTAGTTCAATTAAATTGAACATATTTGATTGATTCCATTTGCTTCCGCTGCCGGATCAATTGAATAAGTAATGATGTATAACACTTCATATACCTTGAGTATGATGAATTGTTTTCAAAATCGAATTCAAGTAATCTTTACCAAGTAAGCAATAAAGATTACCCTTACGTGCTTGCAGAAGCATTAAGGAAGTAAAGCAAAGTGTTTATGATGCAATTTTGTGTAAGAGTGTTACACAAGTGACAATTGACAATTGAGATTGCGCATGGTTTCCGACAAAACCATAATCAAAACACATTAGGATGGTTAAAGATACCATTGTGGTTATGTTATTTAAGAAATAGATTTTCTAGAATCGTTCTAGGCAATAAAGAACAATGAGAGATATTTATAACGGAAATTGAGTACACTTGCAATCCTGAGATGTGCAAGAGAATGAGTCCCGCACACTGTGAAAACAGTGGGAGCTATTCTTAGGCTAGAGGGCCCATGTCTTGACTGGATATCGACACGTACTCAGAAAGTTTTGTGATGCAAATGTATACATTACAAAGGAAAACGAGTATGTAGTAAGGTTGTGTAAGGTACAAGAAGTTGATAAAACCTACTAACCAAAGCCTTCTCATAGGCTAAACATGATGAATCATGTCATTTCAAATGAATTGAAATGAACAACTACATACAAGATCAAATTAGATTATAGAACATGAAATAGTAATCAGGCATTGACTATTCATATGTGATAATCGCATTTGTCGTTCGAGTTTTACTTTAAAACTCTTTTATTATACTTTGTTACATCCAAACGGGTTGTAGAGACAATTGAACCCCGTTAAAGTGAACACGGATTAGCATTGTATTCGCCCATAGTCACTTACATGAGGTGACGTCTCGAAGTGACTAGAGTGTGAAGCGATTGATGGCAAGTTCAAGTGCCATAGAGTCATGTGAGATGACTAGTCGATCACATAGGCAGACTGTTAGGAACACTTTGTCGGGCAGTGACCGCTTATAGAGTTCTGGCAAATTTATAAAGCCTGGTCGTGGCGAGAGCTACTATAGTATTCTAATGAGTCGATTCTTTTGACTAAAGACTGTTCACCTAAGATGGCACAGTTTCAGATTAACTTTGATTTGTGTTACTACGACCTTCGTAAATGGGGTCAAATGGGCATATTTTGGGTTATGATGGTTGTGGCTAGTCGAAGGGAATAAGTGCGATAGGAATTGTCCACCCCCTTGTCAGGGTTAAAACAATATCTCAGGGCCACTCGAGGAGTAATGAACTGGAAATGCGTGGCCACGCTCGGAAGGTATCTATGATAGATAAATCCTGTCAATCAGTTATTCTCCAGATCGAGGAAACCACTCTCGATATGATCACTTGTAAGTACGACCCGAAAGACACCTTGCATTGAGTGGGAGATAGTAATAGGACAAGAGAATTGGTGACGCACACTTGTCGAGGACAAGTGGGAGATTGTTGGGAAATGTGTCTTCAACAATAGTGCGATCACATGATTTAAGTATCATTATTAAATCTCATTACAAGAATACGAAAGGGATGATACATTAAATATATAGTCAACTGATCCACACATATCGGTAATGATTGGCTGGCTAGAGTTTGACATTACTGTCGTGCGACGGTGGTGATCAGTTGATCCCTTGAGGTCACACCTAAAGGATAATTCCCTTAATTGAAAAGGTTAATTAATTGTATACCGATACAGATTAATTAATTCCTTAAAATTGAACAAATTATTATCATAAGAGAGAAAAGTGACATCTTATTTATGTGATTAAATGAGATTTTATTTAGTAATTTAAGAAGTTATATTACTAAAATTAATCGGTGTTTGCGAAACACGCGAGATGAGAATGATAAGTTAGTTATAATTACAAGATATTGTGAATTATACTAACTAGTAATTAAATGACCATTTTATGGGAAAAATTTTTTATATTACTAGTCAATTTGTTAAATATGATTTATTTAATTTATAAATGATATTTAATTTATTAAATATGCATTTTAAATTAAAACATGACATAAGACATGTCACATGTCACATGACATACAATTATACAATTGACAACAATAAAATGGACTCCATATTACACTATGTTAACCGAAAATGGATGGACAATAAGAAGTTTTTGTCTTTTTCCATTTGTCTTAAGCATTTGTCTAAAATACTTGATAGTGACATGACAATGCAAAAGACTTACACCTTTTGTCTTGTGAAGACAAAAAGGAAAAGAAAAATGGTCCATTATGGGAGATGCCCACCGGTTTTTGTGTAGGTAGATAGAGAATTTTATTCTCTTAATTTACTAATAATTCATTCTAATATTACATGCAAAAGGTTCATGTAATTTCCTCTCTTCTCTCTCTTCAATGTTCATCAAAAAGATGAGATTTTAATCTAATTTGTTCATGGAAGATTACTAAAATTATTAATGTAATATATGAGTATTAGTAATCATTTTTAAGGTAAACCACAATATAAATATCTAGTACATATTAGTTTGTGGGTTTGAGGGATAGTCTTGGGTGCAACTAATTGGAGGACTTCTACTTTGAGGTCATGTATGTTCATCCAATATTGGAAAGCTCAAGAACTAACAAGAAGGAGATCTTGTTGGTGCCCATTTGACCGAAATTCATATGGTGAGAAAATGTTTTCTTATCTTCTTTTATTGATGTTTTCATGCATAAGATTTGCAATTTATTTTATGACTAAATAAATTTGAAACATATAAGAATATGTTAAATAATGAGATATAGATTTCTAACACCTCCTATAGTAGCCTTTCCACAAAATAAATCCTAGGATTCACAAAATAAGAAAAAGAAACATCATAAGTAAAAGATCACCCATTCATGACCAAGTTACACAATATCATGTTCCAGTTTCACAAATTAAGCACAGGATTCACAAAATCACGAAAAAAAACTTCAAAAGCAAGAGATACCAACTACTCATGTCAAAGTTTCACAAAATCATATTCAAGTTTCACAAAATAAGGTATAGGATTCACAAAATCATCAAATGAAAATAATATTCATTTACTAAACAAAACCAACATCTGACCAAATGCACGAGTTTCTAAAATTCTCTATTTTTATACAAAGTTAGTGGTTTCTTGTGACCCTCATGGAGTTTTTCAATCTTATACATCTTTTCATGAAACACAAATTTAATCATTGCTTTACTCTCCCACCTTCTATTTTTGCTTATTCTTGTAAATGTTTGCTTATTGGAACTTTCTGCCTCATCTGTTTATGCACCAGTTTTTAATCAACAATTTTTGCGCCAGTTTTGGAAGGGCATCTTTCTTCATATTAAAACCTTCATGATGGCAAACCATGCATTTTAATCGAGTAATAGTTCATCTTGGAACCTCATAGTTGAAGACTTTCTTGGTTCAAACCCATAAGCAGTAGCATAATTTTCATAGAATTGCATCGCGGACTCTAGGTAAACAAATCTTTAGGCAAGCAGAATTATAAACTTCATTTCAACCCTACTTATCTATTCCTCACTGTCACCCGTTGTGTAACTTTAAAAAGTAAGAGGCGTAATATTTTCACTGGAAATGCATGATACTGTAGGGGTTTTTAAGACATGTGGAATAGCAGTTTCAACAAGATTAGAACCCACACCATTAGAACCCTCGGCTCAACCCACTACCTTCAGCTAACCTCTGCACTGTAGTTGACATTGGAATCTATACCTAAAAATATAAAAGGTTCACAAAATCACGTCACATATTCAAGAATCAATGTCATGGGTTAACAACAACTAAAACACAAAACCCATACATAAAACTATTAACCGTGACACAGGTAGGGTTACAAGGTTCACAAAATCATCTTTAAGATTCACAAAAGCAAGTCCTAGATTCACAACTAAACAAACATATATGTATCATATAATTCACTTTCACCGTGGCGCAGCGACTATTATAGGGTTCACAAAATCATGTCCGAGATTCACAAAATTAGATCCTAGATTCACAACTAAAAATAAGCATATGGTAGAACTTGGTTGAGGAGACTCTATTAGTTGTAATTTTAATATTCAAGGATCTGCATCAACTCTGTGCTCACATATCTTCAAGATTAAAGCGACAGGACTCACAAAAGTAAGTAATATGGGATTTTTTTGCAATTATAAGAGCAGACAAATGACCCTATGCAACTCGGCCAGGATTTGGCAGTGTTAAAA
Organism: Silene latifolia; assembly: GCF_048544455.1. Taxonomy (NCBI): domain Eukaryota; kingdom Viridiplantae; phylum Streptophyta; class Magnoliopsida; order Caryophyllales; family Caryophyllaceae; genus Silene; species Silene latifolia. The sequence goes on along the minus strand of NC_133532.1, from coordinate 96,960,559 downwards.
TGTTAAGACTCATATTCATAGATATACCCATTTCTTACGTGTGTCTCCGTCAATGATGATAATGATCTGATTCTCCCAATTTTCATCATTCTCTTCAAAATCCAAATCAAACACGAGAAGCGTTAAAAAAGTAGGGATCTGGAGAGTAGTTAAAATGTTGAGACTCAGACTTATGTAACTAACTTTATATCGTGGTGAAGCGGCTATTATAAGGTTCACAACTAAACAACTAAACAAACATATTACAAGGTTCACAAAATCATGTCTAAATTTATCAAAATTAGGTACTAGATTCACAACTAAAAAAAATCTAGATTCACAACTAAACAACTAAACAAACATATTACAAGGTTCACAAAATCATGCATAAGTTTCACAAAATTAGGTGTTAGATTCACAAGTGAACAAAAATATATATGCATCATATGATTAACCTGTCGGAGCGAATATTATAAGTTTAACAAATTCATGTCTAAGTTTCACAAAATCAAGCCCTAATTCACATTTCACAATTAAACAAACATATACACATCACACATTCTAATAGTCAAAAATTCGTTCAGGATATCTACTTTCGCTAGTAACATCCTAACAAAATCAGTAGCAACATTCTCAGCATCATCACAATATCATCTTTAAGACTCAATCAACCAACTCTTACATTCACACAATTAGGGTACCTATTCACAAAATCGACTCAATTCATAAACTAAACCTTTCATAAATTAAAACTGAAATAGAAAACGATAATTTAAACATGAGATTATATAATAATTACACAAAAAACGAAATACATGTTTCAATAGCACTATTATCATCAATCATTGTGATATCTACAATCTCCATAACAATTAGAGCTGCAAAATCATCAAAAAGGATGTATTAAGAAGTACGAAATAGCGAGATTAAGATCATAATCGAGCCTTATATTAAGGAAATCGCTCAATTTTGTTAAAATCTGAACCTTATATTTAAGAAATCGCTCAATTTTGATCAATCGAGCCTTATATCATCAATTTATGAGTGAGTTAACAAAATTATATGAATATGCTAGATTTTGATCAAGATTATGAAATTACTTGGAAATTAATCGAAATCTTCTTCTGAAATTGCTTGAATGACGTTGTTGTATGTTGTTTTGATGAAATCTACGATCAATTTTACAAGAAATCGGTGCAATTGTTAATGTTGATTCGAATTTTGGAAAACAAGATATCGTGATGTTGTGTTCGTATGTTATATTTTTTAGAGAGAGAGAGAGAGATATATGAGTAAGTATTTGGGCTCTTGATTGTCTATTTTTGATAGAGAAAATATTTAGGCCAAATGAAAAGTTAGGAATGACTCCAAATTTTTAGCCCAAATCCGCCCAATAAGTTCGCCCAAGTTAATAAAAGAATTTGGTGAGGTCGGCCGCCTTGCCATAATTAACGGCGGCCTCTCTCTCTCTCTCTCTCTATATATATATATATATATATATATATATATATATATATATATATATATATATATATATATATATATATATATATATATATATATATATATATATATATATATTGATGTGACTCATATTTGAGCATATTATTTAGTCCCGAATTAGCCTCGTTCCTATGCTTTTTAGTGCATAATTGGGTCATTTACTATCTTTAGTCTTTCGTTTTTCATACTCTTTGAGGTTTTGATCCCTTGGTAGGAAAGGAGTAAGAACCTTGCATTTTCATGGCGAAATGAAGCTAAATTGATCGAATTCAATGACCAAGCATCAAAGGGAAGACAATGCTAGAAGGCATATGTAGATAATAAAGTAAATTGGGCAATGATGAAAGGATCCTTGCATCTCCAACAAGATCCTTGAGGATTGTTGAAGAAAGAAAAGAAGAAGAAGTGACTGCCCAGCAATCCGAGCGTCGCAGTGCTCGGGACGAGCGTCCAGCCTTGCCACAATCCGAGCGTCCCGTGGCCAAGACGCTTGTCTTGGTACCTGATGAGCTGAGCGTCGCCTTCCCCTATCCGCTCGGATTCCTCTCCAGTGCAAACCGTCCCTCAGCCAAGCCGCTCGGGATGAGCGTATTTCTTGAAGACTATGAAAACGGATATGCGCATCTCCTTTGAGAAGAGCACTTCCTCAACTTTTCTTAAGGGTCTTAATCGTCATTTAAGGCCTTAGTAACCCTAATTTATGTACCTAATCCTTAGTATAAATACCCCATTGTACTAATTGGATTATCATGTTCTTCTTATGCATTCTTAATCTCATCTTAATCTTGTAATCAACTCTAAATTTAGCATTAATACAAATCTCATTTCTTAATCTTTGCTTAATTTCTCTATTGTTCATCATTTATTTTGGGTAATTGAAGATTATTTGGGGTTTATTTGGAAGATTGACAACCTTCCATCAATCATCAAGTACTTCTATTATTCTTTGCTTTATTATTTGTAATCATCTTTAGGTATAATTCTCTCTTAATCCTTTTTAATTATTGTTAATCATTTTCATTTGTTCATCATGTTTTGCCTTGCTAGTATGATTGACAACCTTGTTAGCATGTTAAACTTGATAATGAGTGAGTAGTTTCCTTAGCTAGGGTTAATGGGAAATTAGGGGAAACCAACATGGGGATTGATTCATGCTTAATCTAAAATTTTTCATAATTAATTTGCTTGCTTGTTGTGATTTCAACTTATGCACATCTTATGTTTGATGAAATGCGAGCCTATGAATCCTTGCATTTTTTACCCATCACTTACCTTTTCAATGAGACTTGTAAGACATAAACCAACTCGAGTTGTAACAATACGGATCTTCTTTGGAGCCTACTCGACCGAGTAGAGCCTACTCGGCCGAGTAGTGCTCTTAGTGCGTGTTATTTCGGTTCTGCCGAGGAATACTCGGCCGAGTATAGAGAATACTCGACCGAGTATTGGACGCTCGGCCGAGTGTTGCTGCACTCGACCGAGTGTCCGGTTTGGCGAAGTTATATTTCGACGGTTTGATTAAGGAATGATTAGGGTATTTTATAATTCCGCGTCAGTTTCTAATATCACTTTTCACAGCGTTAACATTGCTACGTACCCTAATCCTACCCAAATCATTCCCTAATCATCCCTTTGAGCATTTCGTAGCATCCTTGTGTCGATAATTTGCGGTGATTCTTGCGTAAAGGTTCTTGTTGCACTGTTGGTAAGTACATCTTTGTAATTATTGCATCGTTTCGGGTTGCTATACATTTATATAGAAGGGGATGTTGGGAATCGTTCAAAGAGTAATTGTGTTGTATGATCTTTGTATAGGAGAAGACTTCGTAGAGGAGCCTTTTTGATTGTCCGTGTTGCTTACTGCTGTGATTGCTAAGGTAGGGTTTCCCTACTCAGTTGCTGCCCTTTACATGACATATTATTGTATTTATCGTTGTCTATTGATCATCGTAATATGGAGATTGTTGTGATAGTGTTGGTGTGAGGGGATTGAGATGACAGTAATGTCATGTGATTGTGATTGTGGTCGAGTCACTTGCGGGAGTGGCTTCACACCCTAGTTCGCCCTCCGTGGAACCCGCCACGGGAGGGGATGTGCACATTAACGGACAGGGATTATTGTCGCTCGTTGAGGAGCTGGACTAGGTGGGATCGGCTGCGGTTACCCTTTGGCGGCGAGGATTACTGTTGCGATGGGTAATCTGGCGGGGCTACACACTTTAGTGTGTAGTCGGATACTATGTGAGACAGGGTGATTGGGAGTTGATGATGATCGACGAGTATTGCTTTTGTTTGTCTTGTTTGTTGCATAATATCGACCCGTTGTTGTTTGTGGAATCTGCGGTGATCCATTCGGGGATGGTGAGCAGGCTTGACAGGTTTTGCTAGTGAGAGCTTGGGGATTGTCTTGGGAGAATTGCCACCACGAGTCATAGCATCACTGTCTGAGTCTTAGCGAGTTTTCTTTTATTAGTAAGACTTTGAAGTTGTATTTCTTTAGACAGTATTTGGTTTTGGATATTGTAAACTTTGCATTTTACATTACTTTAATAAATGTGCTCGATTCGAGACGCTTTTGATATGTACTAACCTCGGGCAACCGAGATGGTAGTATGATCTTTCATACTTGGGTGGTCCTGGTAAGGTACCTTGGTATGAGGGGGTGTTACAAAGTGGTATCAGAGCCGAAGATTCCGGCACCTAAACAAAATGAATTAATGAACCTAGGGAGTCTAAATAAAATGAACCCGGGGAGAGTTGTCTGGAGCTACCGCAAAGACTCGGGAGACGTCCCGGAGTCGCAACTTGGCCCTCACTAACTCAAACCGGTAACATGGGGAAAAGTGGTGAGAGTAGGTTTTGTATGTACATGTATGTGATGATGAAGGCTAGTAAAAGTTGATAGTTGAATATATATATGTGTTAAAGTTGTGAAGGTGATGAAGGGAGAAATGATAGAAGAGATGGCTTGTAAATAATTGTTATGTTAGAAATCGAATAAGCATGAATGGTATGCTGATATGTTTACAATGTGGCATTAAAATTTTGATATATGCATTGCATGTTGATATGTTTATAATATGGCTTTTGCTTCCTTACGTATTGTTATGAGAATAGTGAGCATGATAGAGGAATCGTAAGCTGCTAACTTTGTTTATAGTGTTACTCGGCCGAGCAGGCAGGCACTCGACCGAGTATGGAGTACTCGAAAGCGGACGAAAACTCGACCGAGTGTTGTTTGACAGAAAGTAGCCATCGCTACTGTTTATGATAACTCGACCGAGTATGGGGGTATACTCGACCGAGTATGGTCCACTCGGCCGAGTGTTGCTACACTCGACCGAGTGCTTCTTTTGTGTTTTGATGTTTGTCTCTGGAGTCGACACTCGACCGAGTATCTGAGAGGATACTCGACCGAGTTCTCTATACTCGACCGAGTATGATGTATACTCGGCCGAGTGTTCTTATGGCGGAAGAGTATTATATTTTGAGCAAGTGTTTACGTTTCTTTCATTCTTATCAGCTCAAAATGCCGCCCAAAAGAACTCCCGCACAGATCCAAGCTTCGGAGATGTCTGTTGATGAGGTTGCTCGCATGATTGAGCAACAAGAGGCTCTCCTTGAAGCTCTCAAAAATGTGGGAAAAGGAAACGAGAAGAAGATGGATGCAACCCAGCTTAGCATCAACATTGCTCGTTTCCACCCTCCCACATATGACGGGGTAGGTGAACCAAAGCTGCTCGAGAAGTGGCACCGTGAGATTGAAGCTCTCATGGAAATGGTTAAGTGCCCCGAGGATATGATTGTTGAGCAGGTAGTGTACTACCTAAGAGGAGGAAAAGGCTGCGGTTTGGTGGCGGAATGTCAAGGACGATGCTAGAGCTTACTACCAAGAGGAAGGGGGCCATTCCGTGGTCTGGGTTGAAGAGTGCGATGAGGGAACAGTTTGTGCCGGAGCATATCCGACACAAGATGAGATCCGACTTTGAATCTTTCACTATGTCTGAGGAGATGACAGTCACGGATTACTATCATCGGTTTATGGAGCTATCTCGTTATGTGGAAGATTTGCAGCTCGGACAGAGGGGTTTGGCTCTCCGATTTGAGAGGGGTTTGTCTGCTAAGATCGTGAGTCGTATGCCGGCTGGGGTTGCTACTGACCTCAAGGAAGTGTATCTGAGAGCGGGTCAAGCTGAGAGAATGGTGGATCTCTCAAGGGAGATTGAGGAGAGGACTGCTACCGAAAAGAGGAAGGCTGATAGTGGGAACAACAATCAGCCAACCAACAAGAAAGGGAATTTCAACCATGCTAAAGCTTTCTCTAGTGGAGTGGTTTCTCGGAGGTTCTCGTGGTGGGGAAAGAATGGAGGTCGGGGTAAGTGACAACACCAACCTTACGTGCTTCAACCGTGGCGGTATAGGCCACAAAAGGCGGGAATGCACGAGCTACAAGCCCGACAATGGTTCGGGGAGCTCGATCGGAAATTTCTCTCGGGGGCCGACTCGGAGTTTTGCTAGTAGCCGACCGGGAGGTTCATGGGGCAACGAGAGGTGGACAGGGTAACCAGGGCGGTTACAACCGCGGCGGTGGTGGATCTTATCGTTTAAGAATAAAGTGTCACCCGAGGATTCGGCTAAGCCTAGTACCTCCAATGCTTTGATTCGGGGTGGAGGACAGAAGAATAGTGGAAAGCTCTTCATGATGGATAAGCAGGAAGCACAGGATGATGCTCATGTAGTTACCGGTACCTTTCTTGTTAATAATGTACCGTCCTTTGTTTTGTTTGATTCCGGGGCTACACATTCTTTTGTGTCTAAAAGTCATCTTGTGTCTATGGAGTGCAGGTAAGTTTGAGGTTGTAAAAGATGATGTGTTCATACCTTCAGGGGAGTCCGTGTCGTGTCTCAAGTTATATAAGGGTATATCTATGGTGGTTGGAGGGGTAGATTTACCAAGTAAACTTTGTTAGAGTTTCCTAAGGATGGGTTTGAGGTGATCGTTGGGATGGATTGGCTAGGTAGGTATGATGCCAGGATAGATTGTAGACAGAAGAGAGTGTCATTAAAGAGTCCCAAGGGTTTTAAGGTGTCCTATAGAGGGTTTGTGGTAAAGCCTAAGTGTAGGTTTATAGCGGTTATGACTCTAAAGTCATGTTTAAGGAAGAAGTGTCCCTTAATCCTTTGTCATGTGAGAGATCACCGAGTAGAGCCGCCGACAACTTCGGAGATTTCTGTGGTGAAAGAATTTGAAGATGTATTTCCTGAGGAGATACCGAGTTTGCCTCCCAAGAGGGATGTTGATTTCAGCGTGGAGCTTAAGCCGGGAACGAGTCCTATATCTAAAGCACCTTATCGTATGGCACCTAAAGAGTTGGCTGAGTTGAAGAAGCAGTTACATGAGTTATTAGACAAGGGTTACATCAGGCCTAGCGTATCACCGTGGGGAGCTCCAGTTCTTTTTGTAAAGAAGAAAGATGGGAGTAGGAGATTGTGCATTGACTACAGAGAGCTCAATCGGGTTACAGTGAAGAACAAGTATCCGTTGCCGAGGATTGATGATTTGTTCGATCGGCTAAGTGGAGTGGGGTATTCTCTAAGATTGATCGAGGTCGGGGTATCATCGGTGAGGATAGCAGGCGAAGATATTCCGAAAACAGCGTTCCGATCTCGTTATGGTCACTACGAGTATGTAGTGATGCCTTTTGGGTTGACCAATGCGCCAGCAGCTTTTATGGATTTGATGAACCGGATCTTCACACCGTTTTTGGATAAGTTTGTGGTTGTTTTCATCGACGATATCTTAGTTTATTCCAAGTCCAAAGAAGAGCACGAAGAGCACTTGAGGATAGTTTTGCAGACTTTGAGAGAAAATCAGCTCTATGCCAAGTTATCCAAGTGTGAGTTCTGGTTAGAGGAAGTGGCTTTTCTGGGCCATGTCATATCCAAGAAGGGGGTATCTGTGGATCCTAGTAAGATTGAGGCCGTTACCAAGTGGGAATCGCCGAAGAATGTTGCTGAGATCCGGAGTTTCTTTGGCCTTGCCGGCTACTACCGGAGGTTTGTGAAGGATTTCTCTACCATAGCACGGCCTATGACGTCCTTGATGAGGAAAGAAGTCAGATTTGTTTGGGACAAAAGTTGTGAAACGGCGTTTCAGACCTTAAAAGAACGCTTGACCACAGCTCCTATCCTAGCCTTGCCAGAGGGTTGTGAGAACTTTGAGGTCTATACCGACGCTTCAAAGAACGGTTTGGGTTGTGTCTTGATGCAGGGAGGGAAAGTTATAGCTTATGCTTCGAGGCAGTTGAAGCAATATGAGGAGAACTACCCTACTCATGATTTGGAGCTGGGTGCAGTTGTGTTCGCTCTTAAGATTTGGAGGCACTACCTTTATGGCGCAACTTTTAAGGTGTTCTCTGATCATAAGAGTCTAAAGTATATCCACACTCAGAAGGAGCTTAACATGCGCGAGGCGGTGGATGGAGCGATTGGAGATTATGATATGGAGATCATCTATCATGAGGATAAAGCTAATGTTGTCGCTGATGCTTTGAGTAGGAAGAGCGTTCATTCGCTATGTACAGCTATGTCCTTATTGAAGTTGAGAGATGAGATGTCTAGATTGGGGATCTTTATGATTCGAGAAGGGGGTACCATCGGGGATTTGACGATCGAGCCAGAGTTGTATGAAAACATCAAAAGTAAGCAAGAGCTTGATCCTAAGATCCAGGAGTGGAAGTCAAAGGTAGAGAGTGGAGCAGCTTCCAGGTTCTCTATACATCCAGATGGGAGTGTTCGTTTTGATGGGAGATGGTGTGTTCCGACGATGCGAGTTGAGGAGGATGATCTTGTCCGAGGCTCATTGCACTCCTTATTGATTCACCGGGTGGTGATAAGCTTTATAGAGACCTTAAGAAGACTTTTTGGTGGCCGAACATGAAGGGAGACGTAGCTGAGTTTGTGGCTAGATGTTTGACCTGTCAAAGGGTCAAAGGTGAACAAAGGAGACCTCAAGGTAAGATTCAGTCCCTGACAGTTCCCGAGTGGAAATGGGAGTCGATCTCTATGGACTTTATTGTGGGGTTACCTAGGTCACAGCAAGGTAACAACATGATTTGGGTGATTGTGGATCGGTTAACCAAGTCAGCCCATTTTGTTCCAATGAAAGATATCCGGTCTAAGATGCGGTGGCTTTGGTTTACGAAAGCATGTGGTTCGGTTACATGGTATTCGAAAGATATTGTTTCCGATCGTGATGCGAGGTTCATATCAAAGTTTTGGCAAGAACTGCAAGAGTTGATGGGTACAACATCGAAGATGAGTACTGACTTTTCATCCGCAACCGATGGTCAGACAGAGCGGACCATCAAGACCTTAGAAGACATGCTAAGGGCATGTGTTATGGACTTTGGAGGCAGTTGGGAAGACAGACTTGATTTGATCGAGTTTTCATACAATAATAGTTATCATACAAGTATTGGGATGGCACCATTTGAAGCTTTGTATGGCCGGAAATGCCGAAGTCCGGTTTGTTGGGATGATAGTTCCGAGACGGTGGTTTTAGGGCCACAACTGGTTCAAGATATGGTTGAGCGAGATCCGTTGATTCGCCAAAAGATGAGAGCGGCTCAAGATCGTCAAAAGAGCTACGCCGACTTACACCGCAGGGACATTGAGTTCGCGGTAGGTGACAAGGTGCTTTTGAAAGTGTCACCTATGCGAGGTGTTATGAGGTTTGGGAAAAAGGGTAAGCTAAGCCAAAAGTTTATAGGTCCTTATGAAATTCTGGACCGTGTTGGCGAGGTAGCCTACAGGTTAGCTTTACCACCAGCTTTGGATAGAGTTCACAATGTTTTTCATGTGTCTCAACTCCGGAAATATGTGAGTGACCCGTCGCACATCCTCGAGATGGAGAACATCGAACTTGATGAATCCTTGTCCTATGCCGAGATTCCTAAGGAGATTCTTGATCGCAAGGTTCGTAAGACCCGGAATGGTGAAACGGTCTTACTCAAGGTCCTTTGGTCTAATCATAATGTGGAGGAAGCAACATGGGAACCCGAGGAAGCTATGCGAGACCGCTTTCCTAACCTTTTTGATCAGGTATGTTTGGTTACGGGGACGTAACCGTTGTCTTTTTAGGGGGGTAGGAGATGATCGCGATAGTGTTTTGTGTTTTCTTTGCTTTGTTTGATTCGTGTTGGGAGGTGCGTTTTGTGTAGTTCCTTGGAGTTGTCTCATGTGAGTGTTAGAGTCTTGTGTCGTGGTGTTGTGAGTCTTGTGTCGTGGTGTTGTACTTGTGTGTAGCAGAGTGTGAACTTCGGGACGAAGTTCTTTTTAGGGGGAAAGATTGTAACAATACGGATCTTCTTTGGAGCCTACTCGACCGAGTAGAGCCTACTCGGCCGAGTAGTGCTCTTAGTGCGTGTTATTTTGTTCGCCGAGGAATACTCGGCCGAGTATAGAGAATACTCGACCGAGTATTGGACGCTCGGCCGAGTGTTGCTGCACTCGACCGAGTGTCCGGTTTGGCGAAGTTATATTTCGACGGTTTGATTAAGGAATGATTAGGGTATTTTATAATTCGCGTCGTTTCTAATATCACTTTTCACAGCGTTAACATTGCTACGTACCCTAATCCTACCCAAATCATTCCCTAATCATCCCTTTGAGCATTTCGTAGCATCCTTGTGTCGATAATTTGCGGTGATTCTTGCGTAAAGGTTCTTGTTGCACTGTTGGTAAGTACATCTTTGTAATTATTGCATCGTTTCGGGTTGCTATACATTTATATGGAAGGGGATGTTGGGAATCGTTCAAAGAGTAATTGTGTTGTATGATCTTTGTATAGGAGAAGACTTCGTAGAGGAGCCTTTTTGATTGTCCGTGTTGCTTCTTTGTGATTGCTAAGGAAGGGTTTCCCTACTCGATTCTTTGTGCTTTACATGACATATTATTGTATTTATCGTTGTCTATTGATCATCGTAATATGGAGATTGTTGTGATAGTGTTGGTGTGAGGGGATTGAGATGACAGTAATGTCATGTGATTGTGATTGTGGTGGAGTCACTTGCGGGAGTGGCTTCACACCCTAGTTCGCCCTCCGTGGAACCCGCCACGGGAGGGGATGTGCACATTAAGGGACAGGGATTATTGTCGCTCGTTGAGGAGCTGGACTAGGTGGGATCGGCTGCGGTCACCCACTGGCGGCGAGGATTACCTGTTGCGATGGGTAATCTGGCAGGGCTACACACTTTAGTGTGTAGTCGGATACTATGTGAGACAGGGTGATTGGGAGTTGATGATGATCTGACGAGTATTGCTTTTGTTTGTCTTGTTTGTTGCATAATATCGACCCCGTTGTTGTTTGTGGAATCTGCGGTGATCCATTCGGGGGATGGAGAGCGGGCTTGACAGTTTTGCTAGTGAGAGCTTGGGGATTGTCTTGGGAGAATTGCCACCACGAGTCATAGCATCACTGTCTGAGTCTTAGCGAGTTTTCTTTTATTAGTAAGACTTTGAAGTTGTATTTCTTTAGACAGTATTTGGTTTTGGATATTGTAAACTTTGCATTTTACATTACTTTAATAAATGTGCTCAGTTCAGACGCTTTTGATATGTACTAACCTCGGGCAACCGAGATGGTAACAGTCTTTCATACTTGGGTGGTCCTGGTAAGGTACCTTGGTATGAGGGGGTGTTACACGAGTCTCATTAGACCATGCATATAGTTGGATAGAGAGGATTAAGTCGACTTGTAGGTGTTGTACAATCTAATCGATTCGGCTCCGGGACCTAAACCTTCCTAGGGATTGTAAGATATACACTAACTTGATCCCATCACAACAATAAGTGCTTGCATCTAGTAGAAAATATGTTTGTATGATCAAATCCCATGAATCCCCTATGAACCCATGACACCCTAGTGCTTTTAATCAATTGTTTACATCTCATTTTAATCATCTTGCTTGTTTTATTTACATTGCTTTTTAGCTTAATTGATCTCCTACCTCAACCCAAATTGTGACACCCTTAGACACGACCATTTGCAATCGAAAATCCTACATCAATACCCGTCCCTTGGGATCCGACCTTTACTTACCGCTTTACTAATAGTAGAGTAGTTTGTGAAGTTATAAATATTGTTTTGGTCTAGGTAACTTTTGACGACGAGTAACAAAACCGACGAACCAAAAATGGCGCCGTTGCCGGGGACCGGTGTTAACTTAATTTTATTTAATTTGATTGTTCTTAGTTGTGTCTTTCTTTGCCTTGGGGAAGTAAAACTCCTCAAGGTTTGTTCTAATTTTTTTCGAGTTGTTTGATATTTTGCATGTCTAGGAGATCACAAGGTAACCTGTTACCCATTGATCTTGAAATTGAAAGAACTTTGACCAACAATAGAAGACTTGCTAGAAATACTTTGAGAGGTATTCGTGAGATTGTGGATATTCAACCAAATACAATTGAGTTCATCAACCCTTTTGCAAGAGAAGGAGAGGATAACCCAACACAAAATCAACCCACAATGCCTAAATTTTCATCACATTCCGTACCAACCGAGGAGAACCTACCAAATGGTACTCCCACACCACAACATTTAACCGGTAATTTTATTGCAAAATCCGCATTTATCCAATTAGTCGAAAGAAGCAAATTTGGGGGGTTGCCTAGTGAAGACCCTCATTCTCACATGGAAACTTTTTGTGACTATTGCGATGTGATTTCTCAAACCGGAGTTACTCAAGACCAAATTCGATGGGTCTTATTTCCTTTTTCTTTGATTGGTAACGCGAAACAATGGTTAAAGAGCCTTGATAAGGCTACTCTTGGGATTTACTCTTGGAAGAAATTGGCACTTTCTTTCTACAAAAATTTCTATCCTTCGGAAAAGACTAACATGCTAAGAGCCCAAATCACCGGGTTCAAACAAAGGGACGAAGAATCTTTGTATGAAGCTTGGGAGCGATTCAAGGGAACTTGCCGCTCATGTCCTCATCACGGACTTTTGGAATGGTCTATATGAAGACTCCCGAAACATTCTCAACATGGGATCAAATGGTATGTTTACCGAAGTTGATGATAATCAAACATGGAATGAGATTGAGGAAATGGCGGTCCATAACTCACAATATAGTAGTGTAGGGAAATATGCGTAAAATTCCCATAAAATTTAGGACTATAACGTAGATTTAGCATGTGATTATTGTCATAAAACAAAATACAAGAGAAACGATAAAGGTAAAGAATTAACCTCGGGTCCTAATGCAATTTGGCAAAATGAACAGAAATCAACGTAGATTTCCTCCTAATTGTTGCACCCAAGACCGTCTGAGAATATGCCCCTTGTGCTAGAAATGCTCTCTAATTGCCTTGCAATATTGAGAGAGCTATTGTGAATTTTCTTGATGTGAGATCTAGGATTTTCAGAGGAAAAAACTCTCAAAACCCTAATTTTTGTTTCAAAATGAATGATTAGGTCACAAAGGAGAGGAGCTCTCCTTTTGTGTGTTTCGGCCAAACCGTGGGTTTGCCTGGGGAAGTGGGCTTTCACTTCCTCTTTATTTTTAACTCATGGTTCGACACGAAATTGCTAAGATGTATATGACGCGGTTTTATTATAAATCGTCATCGGTTATCGGTTATTAAAATATCGACTAGTAACAAGGATTAGTCGACATATTAATACATGTCCGACAAAGACAATATTGTATAATGAATTCAATATACATTAATTAAATATAATCGTTTATATTTAATTTACGAATTAACTGCTTAATTCGCCTTAGCCATTATTATTTAATCCGTATTAAATAAAATATTTCAACATCGCGTTTGACTAATTATTAGTCAATAACTCCGACTAACTGTTTAGTCAAATTAGGCATCAACATGACTGTATTTTCATACCGTCACATCTCTCAAACGTATCCTATAGGTGTGACTTTTAGGGACCAGTTGATCACCGCCATCTGTATGACAATAACGTCAAACTTATCTAGCAAGCCAACCGTTATTGATAAACGTGGACCAACTGATAATAATACAAAAGTATACCCTTTGATCCTTTTAGAGATTTAAATGTTATTGCACTAACTGTAGAGGACACCAGCCCCAACAAGCTCCCACTTGTCCGTACAAGTGTATGTGTAATAACGTTATCCGCACGAACTGGAGGACACAGCTCCAATAAACTCCCACTTGTCCGTACAAGTGTATGTGCGATAACCGATTCTCATATTCATTTAAAATTTCTCCCACTCAATGTAAAACAATTTGCAGATCCGGATCCGCAAAGGTCGTATTTTATAATCGATCTGTATCAAGAGTGGTTTCCCCGACTAGAGAGTAACTTAACTGATAAAACGAATTCGTATTCGAGCATGGCCATGCATTTGAGTTACAGCTCCTCGAGTGGCCCTGAGAAATATCGAGTACCTGATAAAGGCTGAATATTTCCTTCAACTCGACTCCTTCCGATCTAAGCACAGCATGAAATGACCCAGAAAAAAACTACTTGGCCCCCTGTTACGGATTACCGTGAGAAAGAAACCAAAGTCACCCAAAATCTGCCTCAGTCTCAAGAGACAGTCGATAGTCAAAAGAATCGACTCTTAGGATCACCATGGAGGTCCTATTCACGACCTGGCACCGAATGTTATAAAACATTTAGGACTCCACATCGATGTCACAATTGTGTCCTACGAGATATCCGTATAAATCGCCTCTGTGATTGGTTAGTCAACCTTTTGACTTATGGCTCGTTGAACCCACCATCAACCAACGTCACAAAATAATTGCCAGAGTTATCAGCTCACGTGGGCAATTAAGGACCAAAAATATAATGTTTGTTCAGTTCACTTTGTGGTGTTCAAAATTGTCGTACAAATCCACATGAAAAACAGAATATATAAATATCAAAACGATGGTGTCGTATAGAGTACAAAAGAGAATGAATCTAATCCATAAAAGAGTACTACAACTCAGGAACACGTTTAATTCCCATGGAATTAACATGCCCTTCATGCTTATCTTGTCGTAATGGTTTAGTGAGAGGATCTGCTATATTATCATCTGTAGCAATCTTTTCTAACACTACTTCCTTTTGCTCCATGTAATCTCGGATTAGATGAGCTTTCCGTTATACATGTCTAGACTTGTTGCTAGACTTTGGCTCCTTCGCTTGGAAGATGGCACCTCTATTGTCGCAATAGATGGTGATCGGGTCATTCGAACTAGACACTACAGATAGTCCTTGTAAGAATTGACGCATCCATATCGCTTCCTTTGCGCCTTCAGGACGCGACATAGTACTCGGACTCAGTCGTAGAATCTCTTTGTAACACTTTGTTTGGAACTCTTCCAGTGGATCTGCGAGCGCCATTAAGAGTAAAAACGAATCCAGACCGAGATTTCGAGTCATCTCGATCCGTTTGGAAGCTAGCATCTCACAGAATCGGTTGCGCATAGCTTTTGTTCACCTCCATAAGTCAATGCCCAAGCTTTAGTCCTCCGTAGGTACTTAAGAATGTTCTTGACAGCCATCCAATGTGATTCACCTGGATGCTGTTGGAATCGACTTGTCATACTCAATGCATATGCCACGTCCGGACGTGTGCATATCATGGCATACATGTTTGATCCTAAAGCCGAGGCATAAGGAATCCGTGTCATGCGCTCTTTCTCTTCCGGTGTCTCTGGTGCCTGAGACTTGCTCAAATGCACCCCTGGAGCCATAGGAAGAAACCCCTTTTTGGAGTTAGTCATGCTGAATCTTTCTAGGATCTTGTCTATGTAAGAATCCTGACTGAGAGATAACATCCGACGTGATCTATCTCGATAGATACGGATGCCCAAAATTCTTTGTGCCTCACCCAGATCTTTCATCTGGAAGTGGTTCTTTAACCATACTTTTACCGAAGTTAAGAGAGGTATGTCATTCCCAATCAGAAGTATGTCATCGACATACAATATTAGGAAGACAATCTTGCTCCCACTCGACTTGATATAGAGACATGGTTCCTCGACCGATCGAGTAAATCCATTTTCTTTTATCACTTGGTCGAAACGATGATTCCAACTCCTAGAAGCTTGCTTAAGTCCATAGATGGAACGCTTAAGCTTGCATACTTTCTTAGGATGTTCAGGATCGATGAAACCTTCGGGTTGTACCATGTACAACTCTTCCTCCAAAAAACCGTTTAAGAAGGCGGTTTTCACATCCATCTGCCAAATTTCATAGTCATGAAAAGCGGCAATCGCTAAGATAATCTGTGACGCCCCTCGTTGAGGTAACTAAAAGAACTAGCAAAACGTGGCGGAAACACGTGATTTTAAAAACTTTTAAGGCTTCTATTGAAGTCCAACGCGGGGTATCACCAACACGATAAATAAGTTTAGACAGTTAAGTTTAAGTTTACAAAACAAGTCTATTTATTGGGGAAAAGATATCCCACGAATTAACATAGATTCGAAAAGTAGGTGAGTCTATTATGTGATAACTAAATAAGGTCCAAGGTAAGAACTCGCTAGCTCACACGGTCTTCCCCACTTAGCTTCATCACCAACCTGTCATTCATAATAGATATGAAAGCCACAGTCAGTGGGGAGTAACTCAGGGTTCTCCCAGCCACAATATGTCAAAATGCAAGTAATTAAGAATTTAATTAAATAAACAAGCATGAGAGTAAATACTTACGGCATTACGAAAATCATGATTAGTGGGCATAAGAAAATAGGAATGGTAAAGCACAAACGAGAGAAGAATTATTAGGTCAAACTGTCACATATCAACCCGATTCAAATGTAAGACAATTACAAAGTATAGACTCAAACAAGACAACCCTCTAGACTCCAACCTCTTGGTAGGACGACGATCATAATACGGTCCTAGTCTAAACCTGGCCAGACTCTCGGGATGGACGACACCCGATTCGACAAACGATACCAAATCGTATCCAAGACTCGAAATATGGTACACCTAACCGTGCCCGAACTCGAGTAACCTCAAGCGAAACCTTGTCACCTAACCGTGACCCCCGGTCCGAAAAGGCGGAAGGAAAAATAGCCCAACTCGGAAACAATGGCACCTAACCGTGACCCAATGTCCGAGGGCAAATAAATAGGGAATGTCGAGTAGTCTCACAATGTAAAACGTCACACTCGGGTCCGAACAAGAACCATAACCATTATGCATGATCATAACATTAATGAGTCTTAAAGTAACCAATTATCGATAGGAAAGAAGATGCATGCATAGCTTAATCATTATTAGAAGTCGCAAGTGAAATAGAACAAACAGGGGACTCCCGGTAGGGTGGTGTCACCGGCAAGCCACCGGCAGTGGGACAACATGCCAAAATCGAAATTTAATAAAACTTACAGTGCACTCCAAAGCCGGTCAAGAGACCGGCCGCGGATCACCCGGTGGGACTACTGACCAAATTTCAAAAACTCATAAAAACCTTTAGTGCACTCCCAGTAGGTCCCATTGCTCACAGTCACCCTACTGAATACACCAAATTTCCAAAAACACATAAAACCTTCAGTGTACTCCTAGCCGGTCACCCGGCCGCTGGTCACCCTACCGGGAATACACCAAAACTCAAAATCACCTAAAATACTCGGTGTACTCCCAAATGGTCAAGAGACCGGCCACCGTCCCTACTGGGACTACGAGCTTTCTAAAATTTGTCCAAAACTTACAGAAACTCCCACCGGTCAAGGCCGGACCGCACGATCACCCTACTGGGACTACACCTTTCTAAAATGTGCTCAAAATTTACAGGATCTCCCCGGCCGGCCAAGAGACCGGCCGCACGATCACCCTACCGGGACTACAAACACGCGGATTCCATGCAAAACACTCCCAAACCATTTGAAACCAACAAAAATCGTTTCTCATCAATCGTTTACGTATCCTAGCATGATTCTAACTCGGAAAAACAACATATTTGAGCATGTGAATGGGTAATTTCGGATTCAAGAGATGTAGCATGAGATTTTCATCCAAACATGTGAGAATTGCAAACAAGCATGATATTCAACAACCAAATTAGCACCAATCATGAAAGATACA
The DNA here is from genome assembly GCF_048544455.1 of Silene latifolia. Lineage (NCBI taxonomy): Eukaryota > Viridiplantae > Streptophyta > Magnoliopsida > Caryophyllales > Caryophyllaceae > Silene > Silene latifolia. The sequence continues at coordinate 96,942,999 of NC_133532.1, read as the reverse complement.
ACTTCTAATATTCATATGAGATTATAACTACATAAAACCACACAATTTTAACATAAAAGTCGAGTAACCCATCACCGTTACCTTTTTGCACTTCAGTCTTCTAAAGACTCGTCAATGATGTAGCTATCCTCCTCCGGGTTGTCCAAGTTCTCCCCTAAACACAAAAATAAAGGTATTAAGTCAAGAATCCACATCCTTGTAAGATGAGAATTTCGAAATAGAGGAAAAGATGGCGACTTTCTTACTTAGAAAGAAGGGAAATGAGAAAAGGAAGAGAATGGCGCGAAAAGGAACGAGATTGGTGAAGAATTGAGTGAGATATGGTGGTTTTAGGGTTAGTAAGGGAAGGTTCAACAATGGTGGGGTGGTTGTTGGGAAATTTCAGAAATTACAAGTGAGGGAGATGAAGTTGTGAGGGTTTAGTTGAGGTTTTGTGTAGAAAAAAGAGGGGGAAAAAGGCCCATGAGTCAAGTTAAGCCCAATAACTCAAAATGAGTCGGTATCCACTAGAATTTTCGTCCCAAGTCTACTATAACTCGAGACGGAGAATAATATTATTAAAATCTACACTATTATTACCGTTACACGGCTATGACGATATTTTATGAAAATAAGCTTTAAATAATAATTATTTAATAAAAATTACTTAAAAGTTTATTTAAAAATATAAAGAAAGCGCGGGGTGTTACAATCATCCCACCTTTTAAAAAGTTTCGCCCTCGAAACTTGAAACGAAAAGGTATTACCTTAAGAAAACAAACTAGGGTACTTGACACGCATGGAAGCCTCCGGCTCCCAAGTCTCTTCTTCTACATCACCACACTTCCACAAAACCTTCACCAAGGGCACCACTTTGCTCCTTAGCTTCTTCTCCTTCTTATCCAAGATACGAATCGGTCTCTCCTCGAAAGAAAGACTAGGCTCAAGCTCGGGAATCTCATTTTGCAACACATGACTAGGGTCGCTAATGTATTTCCTAAGTTGAGAAACATGAAAGACATCATGAACTTTACCCAAACTCGGGGGCAAATCCAACTTATAAGCCACGGCACCAATCCTCTTTATCACTTCATAAGGTCCAATGTACTTTGGACTCAACTTCCCTTTGACTCCAAATCTCTTTACTCCTTTCATCGGGGACACTTTCAAGAACACTTTATCTCCAACTTCAAATTCCAAGGGTCGACGGCGAACATCGGCATAGGATTTCTGTCGGTCTTGGGCGGCTTTCATTCTTTCACGGATGAGCTTCACTTGATCAATCGTCTCGGCTAACTTGTCGGGTCCTAGATCACGGACGTCACTTGCTTGATCCCAACAAATCGGACTTCGGCATTTCCTTCCATAAAGGGCTTCATAAGGGGCCATCTTGATAGAAGCATGATAACTATTGTTGTAAGAAAATTCCACCAAAGGTAAGCTCTTCTCCCAACTAGAATGAAAATCAAGGGCACAAGCACGCAACAAGTCTTCTAGAGTTTGAATTGTCCTCTCGGATTGTCCATCGGTAGCGGCATGAAAAGCGGTACTCATCAACAACTTACTACCCATAGCATCTTGCAAAGCTTTCCAAAATCTTGAACAAAACCTCGGGTCACGATCCGAAACGATCTCCTTAGGAACACCATGGTAACGAACGATCTCTTCAACATAAGCACTAGCAAGACGGTCTAAACTCCAAGTCTCTTTGATAGGGATGAACCTAGCACACTTGGTCAATCTATCCACAACAACCCATACGGCATCCTTTCCACCAACGGTCTTAGGCAAAGCCATCACAAAATCCATGGAAATGGACTCCCACTTCCATAAAGGAACATCCAATGGTTGTAGCAAACCACCGGGTCTCTTATGCTCGATCTTCACTTGTTGACAAGTAAGACACCTTCCAACATATGACACGATGTCATTCTTCATGTTAGGCCACCAAAACTGAAGCTTCAAATCCTTATACATCTTGTCTCCTCCGGGGTGAATCGAATAAGGTGATAGATGAGCTTCATCTAGAACTCTCTTCCTCAAGTCAACGGCATCGGGCACATACATGCGTCCTCGGTAACGAAGGTAACCTCTAGCATCAATCTCACAATCCTTAGCTTTCCCTTCAAGAAGCTTGGCTTGAAAACTTTTAAATGTAGCATCGTCCACAAGGCTATCTAGAATCTCACGGTGAAGAACGGGCTCGGCAACCATAGCACCAAGATAATCAAAACCACTCTCTACAAGTTGCAAACTTAACTTACGAAACTCGGCACAAAGGTCATCGGGGAGCACACGAATAACACTCAAGGGATGAGTAGACTTCCTACTAAGGGCATCGGCAACCACATTTGCCTTTCCTTCATGATACAACAACTCCATATCGTAATCATTCACCAATTCCAACCATCGTCGTTGTCTCATATTCAAATCCTTTTGGGTGAAGATATACTTCAAACTCTTATGGTCGGTGTAGATACGGCAATGGACTCCAATGAGGTAGTGTCTCCACATCTTCAAAGCATGAACGATGGCGGCTAATTCCAAATCATGAGTGGGATAGTTCACCTCATGAACTCTCAATTGTCGCGAAGCATAGGCAACAACTCTTCTATTTTGCATGAGAATACAACCCAAACCCATCTTAGAAGCATCACAAAACACATCAAAGTCAACTCCATCCTCGGGCAAGGTCAACACGGGGGCGGTAGTCAACCTCTTCTTCAACTCTTGGAATGCACTTTCACAAGCTTCGGTCCACACAAACTTGGTCTCTTTCTTCAAAAGTTGAGTCATGGGTCTAGCAAGCTTGGAAAAATCTTTCACAAAGCGACGGTAGTAACCCGCCAAACCCAAGAAACTACGGATTTCACCAACATCGGTTGGACTCTTCCACTCAATCACGGCTTCAATCTTCGAAGGATCCACCATGACACCATCCTTAGATATTACATGGCCTAGAAAAGACACTTTAGATAACCAAAATTCACACTTTGAGAATTTGGCAAACCACTTTTGACGACGGAGGATTCCCAAAATGATACGGAGGTGATCGGCATGCTCTTCTTCGGACTTGGAAAAGATGAGGATATCGTCGATGAAGACCACAACACACTTGTCTAAGAACTCACTAAAGGTCCGGTTCATTTGGTCCATGAAGATAGAAGGGGCATTGGTTAAACCAAAGGGCATCACCTTAAACTCGAAATGTCCATATCTCGTGCTAAAGGCGGTCTTGGGGATATCGGACTCACGAACGGGAATTTGGTGATAACCGGATCTCAAATCAATCTTGGAGAAAGTAGAAGCACCTTTGAGTTGATCAAACAAATCTTCAATCCTTGGTAGAGGATACTTGTTCTTGATGGTAACACGGTTAAGCTCACGGTAGTCAATGCAAAGTCTCATGGATCCATCTTTCTTCTTCACAAAGAGAACGGGAGCACCCCAAGGCGAGGCACTAGGTCTAATGAATCCTTTCTCAATCATCTCATCAAGTTGCTTTCTCAACTCCTTCAACTCGGTTGGCGCCATACGGTACGGGGCTTTAGCAATCGGTCCGGTTCCGGGTACAAGGTCGATAGAGAACTCAACATCACGCTCGGGAGGAATTAGGGCAATTCTTGGGAAAGACATCGGCGAACTCACAAACCACGGGCACTTCATCGATCTTTGGTAAGGGAGGGGAGGTAGAAGTCACCACACAAAGAAAGATTTGGTAACCTTTCCTCCTCATACTCATCAACTTCAAGGCGGAGATCAACTTCACACCTTCTTGGGAACAGACTCCTCTATAGGACACACGAGTGCCTAACGGACTCTTGAGGCGAATCTTTTGGTCTCTACACTCGAATCTTGCATCATACTTTGACAACCAATCCATACCCAAAATTACATCGAATTCCTCAAGGGGAAAACGAAGTAGGTTAGCGGGGAACAAGGTTCCCGAAATAGAGATAGGAATGTCGGAGAAAGTGAGGGAACAAGAGAACATTTCTCCGGAAGGTAAGGATATAGAAGTTTCCTCACTAGGAATTGGTTCAATGGCTAGCTTTTCGGAGAATTTGGAAGATATAAAAGATAAAGATGCGCCGGTATCAAATAGAATAAGGCAAGGTTGATCAAAAATTGAGAACATACCCGTGATGATATCGGGATGAGCGGCGGCTTCGGCTCGACTCATGACGAAGATAGTTCCTCTTGGCCTAGCATTTGGAGTAGGAGCATTCTTCTTCTCGGGGCAATCGGCAACACGATGTCCGGGTTTCTTACAATGAAAGCAAGTCAAGGGCTTGCCATAGCATCCAACTCCGGGGTGTAGAGCTTGTCTACAATGGTAGCACTTACGGTCCTTCTCAAGTTCATTGGTTGGTGTGGGAACTTGTCCTCTAGATTCTTGAACTCTTGGTCCTTGTCCTCCATGGTCTTGCATCCTTGGCACAAACCTCCTCTTGTTGGCATAGTTGGAAGTAGAAGGCACAAATGGTCTCTTGCCATGAAAGTTAGAACGATAAGAATGAGAAGAGGAGTGGGTTTTGGAATCTTCTTCAATGGCTTTCAAAGAGCTTTCGGCCCAAATAGCATCATCATAGACTTCCACAAAGGTAGTTGAGCTTCTTCTCACCATACTTTCCACCTTAGGATTCAACTTGTTCTTGTAGAAGTAGACACGATCCTCTTCATCTTTCACGAACTTGGAGGCATAATGAGCAAGTTCATTAAACTTGTCGGTGTAGGCTTGAATTGATAGCTTCCCTTGCTTGAATTCCATGAATTCCTTCAATCTTTGTTGCTTGAGCTCCTTAGGATAGAAGCGGGTTTCCACAAGTGACTTGAAGCGGCTCCAATCGAAGTTGGGGTCTTGAGTAGCGGTAGGACCGGTCAAAGTCCACCACCTATCGGCTTCCTTCACAAGAAAGTGAGAGGCTAATCTCACCTTGTCCTCCTCTCGGGCATCAAAGAGAGAGAAGTTCTTCTCCATATCACGAAACCATTCCGAGAGAGCAACGGGATCCACTTCACCACCATAGGTCTTAGCCTTGTTCCTTGCTAGTTGACTTGCAATCCAAGCATAACTTCCTTGACGGTTAGCCGGGTGGGGGAGCGGGTTGAGCATTTTGTTGATTAGCAAGCACTTGAGTGAGGGCTTGCATGATAGCATTTTCCACATTGGTCGCTCGTACCATCTTTTTTGCACAAGAGCAAACAAGTTAGAACCTATCACCAAACATACACAAAAAGGCTACCAACTTAGGTCCTTAATTCTACCCATCTCTCATTCATTATTCAAGGTCAAGTAAGAATTTTAAGTTGGGGTACACGTGTGTGCGTCGGGAGCAATATATGCTCGATACCAATCTGTGACGCCCCTCGTTGAGGTAACTAAAAGAACTAGCAAAACGTGGCGGAAACACGTGATTTTAAAAACTTTTAAGGCTTCTATTGAAGTCCAACGCGGGGTATCACCAACACGATAAATAAGTTTAGACAGTTAAGTTTAAGTTTACAAAACAAGTCTATTTATTGGGGAAAAGATATCCCACGAATTAACATAGATTCGAAAAGTAGGTGAGTCTATTATGTGATAACTAAATAAGGTCCAAGGTAAGAACTCGCTAGCTCACACGGTCTTCCCCACTTAGCTTCATCACCAACCTGTCATTCATAATAGATATGAAAGCCACAGTCAGTGGGGAGTAACTCAGGGTTCTCCCAGCCACAATATGTCAAAATGCAAGTAATTAAGAATTTAATTAAATAAACAAGCATGAGAGTAAATACTTACGGCATTACGAAAATCATGATTAGTGGGCATAAGAAAATAGGAATGGTAAAGCACAAACGAGAGAAGAATTATTAGGTCAAACTGTCACATATCAACCCGACTCGAATGTAAGACAATTACAAAGTATAGACTCAAACAAGACAACCCTCTAGACTCCAACCTCTTGGTAGGACGACGATCATAATACGGTCCTAGTCTAAACCTGGCCAGACTCTCGGGATGGACGACACCCGATTCGACAAACGATACCAAATCGTATCCAAGACTCGAAATATGGTACACCTAACCGTGCCCGAACTCGAGTAACCTCAAGCGAAACCTTGTCACCTAACCGTGACCCCCGGTCCGAAAAGGCGGAAGGAAAAATAGCCCAACTCGGAAACAATGGCACCTAACCGTGACCCAATGTCCGAGGGCAAATAAATAGGGAATGTCGAGTAGTCTCACAATGTAAAACGTCACACTCGGGTCCGAACAAGAACCATAACCATTATGCATGATCATAACATTAATGAGTCTTAAAGTAACCAATTATCGATAGGAAAGAAGATGCATGCATAGCTCAATCATTATTAGAAGTCGCAAGTGAAATAGAACAAACAGGGGACTCCCGGTAGGGTGGTGTACCGGCCGCAAGGCCACCAAGTAGGGACAACATGCCAAAATCAGAAATTTAATAAAACTTACAAGTGCACTCCCCCCGGTCCAAGAGACCGGCCGCCGGTCACCCTACTGGGACTACAACCAAATTTCAAAAACTCATAAAAACCTTTAGTGCACTCCCAGTAGGTCACCCATTGCCCAGTCACCCTACTGGGAATACACCAAATTTCCAAAAACACATAAAACCTTGATGTACTCCCAGCCGGTCACCGACTGCCGCAGTCACGGGTGGGAATACAAAGCCAAAACTCAAAATCACCTAAAATACTCGGTGTACTCCCAGTAGGTCGGTCGGTCAGACCATGGCCGTCACCCTACTGGGACTACGAGCTTTCTAAAATTTGTCCAAAACTTACAGAAACTCCCAGCCGGTCAGTAGACCGGCCTTGGATCACCTACTGGGACTACTGACCTTTCTAAAATGTGCTCAAAATTTACAGGATCTCCCACCGGTCAAGAGACCGGCCGCCATCACCCTACTGGGACTACAAACACGCGGATTCCATGCAAAACACTCCCAAACCATTTGAAACCAACAAAAATCGTTTCTCATCAATCGTTTACGTATCCTAGCATGATTCTAACTCGGAAAAACAACATATTTGAGCATGTGAATGGGTAATTTCGGATTCAAGAGATGTAGCATGAGATTTTCATCCAAACATGTGAGAATTGCAAACAAGCATGATATTCAACAACCAAATTAGCACCAATCATGAAAGATACAACTTCTAATATTCATATGAGATTATAACTACATAAAACCACACAATTTTAACATAAAAGTCGAGTAACCCATCACCGTTACCTTTTTGCACTTCGGTCTTCTAAAGACTCGTCAATGATGTAGCTATCCTCCTCCGGGTTGTCCAAGTTCTCCCCTAAACACAAAAATAAAGGTATTAAGTCAAGAATCCACATCCTTGTAAGATGAGAATTTCGAAATAGAGGAAAAGATGGCGACTTTCTTACTTAGAAAGAAGGGAAATGAGAAAAGGAAGAGAATGGCGCGAAAAGGAACGAGATTGGTGAAGAATTGAGTGAGATATGGTGGTTTTAGGGTTAGTAAGGGAAGGTTCAACAATGGTGGGGTGGTTGTTGGGAAATTTCAGAAATTACAAGTGAGGGAGATGAAGTTGTGAGGGTTTAGTTGAGGTTTTGTGTAGAAAAAAGAGGGGGAAAAAGGCCCATGAGTCAAGTTAAGCCCAATAACTCAAAATGAGTCGGTATCCACTAGAATTTTCGTCCCAAGTCTACTATAACTCGAGACGGAGAATAATATTATTAAAATCTACACTATTATTACCGTTACACGGCTATGACGATATTTTATGAAAATAAGCTTTAAATAATAATTGTTTAATAAAAATTACTTAAAAGTTTATTTAAAAATATAAAGAAAGCGCGGGGTGTTACATAATCCGAATGGAACGCAGTATGACTACGGGTGCAAAAATTTCATCGTAGTGCAGACCTGGCACTTGGGTGAAACCTTTAGCAACTAGTCGTGCTTTATAGATATCTTGTTGACCTTCCACAGAATGCTTTATCTTGTAAAGCCATTTGCATTGAAGGGGACGAACCTTAGCAGGTAAGTCTACAAGATCCCATACGTTGTTCTCATACATGGAGTCCATCTCGGATTGCATGGCCTCAAGCCATGGCTTTGAGTCAGAACTGGTCATGGCACCTTTATAGGTTGCGGGTTCACTACTCGTTAAGAGTAGAATGTCATCTATGTCATGTTCCTCGACCATACCAATGTATCTGTCCGGAGGAATAGAGACTCTTCCCGACCTCCTAGGTTCCTCAGGAATATTCACCGTAGCCGGGATTGAAGGAATTGGTTCCTCCAATGGTTGCTCGGTATTTGGTTCTGGAATCTCCGACAGTTCGAAGGTTCTATCACTCTTGGCATTCTCGAGAAATTCCTTCTCCAAGAATGTCGCACTAGCCGCAACAAATACGTGTTGTTCGGTTGGCGAATAAAAGTAATGACCAAGTGTTCCTTTAGGATAACCTATAAAGTATGTCTTGACCGATCGCGGGCCGAGCTTATCCTCGTGTCTCCACTTGACATAAGCCTCGCAGCCCCAAACCCGTATAAAGGACAAGTTAGGGACCGTTCCCTTCCATAGTTCATATGGAGTCTTGTCATGAGCTTTAGACGGACTTGATTAAGTATTAGAGCGGTGACGTAAGAGCATAACCCCACAATGAGTCGGGCAACACGGTGTGACTCATCATGGATCGAACCATATCCAGGAGTGTTCGATTTCTCCGTTCGGACACACCATTCAACCGAGGTGTTCGGTGGAGTTAAGCGTAAGGCAATCCCACAATCTTTAAGGTGTTGATCAAACTCGTGAGAAAGATACTCGCCACCACGATCTGAACGTAGTGTTTTAATCTTTCTACCCAGTTGGTTCTGTACCCGATTCTGGTATTCCTTGAATTTCTCAAAGGATTCACTTTTGTGCTTCATTAAGTAGACATAGCCATATCTACTTAAATCGTCCGTGAAAGTGATGAAATACCTATAGCCTTCTCGTGCGGTGATTGACATAGGTCCACACACATCCGTATGTATGAGTCCTAATAGGTCAGCAGCGCGCATTCCAACACCTTTGAAGGAAATTCGAGTCATCTTACCAATGAGACATGATTCACACATACCAAATGATTGAAAATCAAAGGCCGAGATAGCTCCATTCTTTATGAGCTGTTTTACGCGTTTCTCAATAATGTGTCCCATACGGCAGTGCCATAGGTATGTTTGATCTTTGTCACCGACCTTTAACTTCTTATTCATTACGTGCAATATTTCGTTGGTGGTCGATCTAAAACATAAATTCCGTTCATGGAGACCGCCTTGCCATAAATCATATCGTGTAATGAGAAAATGCAAGTATTATTCTCTATTACAAATGAAAAACCAAGTTTGTCAAGTGCAGAAACTGAAATAATGTTTTTAGAAAGACTGGGTACATAATAGCAGTTATATAAAAATAACTCAAATCCGCTAGGAAGCTGGATTATATATGTTCCCCTTGAGACGGCAGCCACTCGTGCTCCATTCCCAACACGCAGGTCCACCTCACCCTTTACGAGGGGTTCGATGTTTCGGAGCCCCTGCACATGATTACAAAGATGAGAACCACAACCAGTATCTAGTACCCAAGTTCCGTAACTTGCGTGGTTAATCTCAATCATATGAATAAAAGTAGAAGAGGAGGAAGACATACCAACAGGTTTAACGCGACCTGCTTTTATGTCCTCATGGTAAACAGGACATGTACGCCTCCAATGCCCAGTCTTGTGGCAGTGATGGCATTCCATGTTTTCGGTCTTGCTCTTTGTCGCGCCTAATGAGTTGCTTGCCTTACCAGGCCCACTCTTACCTGATCCCGACTTCTTAAACTTCGGTTTACCTACCGCTAGGTCTGCCCGAGCTTTGCCCTTACCCTTGCCCTTGTTTGACACAACGAGAACATCCTGTTTCAAGCTCCCACTGAACTTCATGTCCTTCTCGGTCTGTACGAGAAGGGAGTGTAGTTCATGAGGACTTTTCTTCAAATCATTCATATAGTAATTCGCTCTAAAGAGCGCAAAACCATCGTGGAGTGAATGAAGCATGCGGTCAATCACGATGTTCTCGCCGATTTTACAATCAAGCGCCTCCAGTTTCTCGACATTCTCAATCATGCTGAGAATGTGTGGGCTAACCGGTTGGCCCTTCTGGAGTCTCGCATCAAAGAAGCGAGTGGTATGCTCATAGGTCACGATTCTCGGTGCTTTCGAGAATTCCTTAGTGAGCGTGGTGAAAATCTTGTTTGCACCTTGGGCTATGAAGCGTTTCTGCAAATTGGATTCCATTGCAAAAATGAGTACGTTTTTAATCGCACCCGCTTCCATGACGAAATCGCTATACTTGGAGACCTCGTTAACTCGAGTCGTGGGGCCTGGGGCTGGCGGGAGGGGCTCAGTCAGATACTTGAGCTTCCGTCGGCCGGTGGCGCATTCCGTAATGCCGCCTCCCATTCCGCGAAGTTAGATCCATCATTCTTCAGTCTAGTAGACTGATTCACTTGATTCATGAAGATCCGAAGCCAGGACTCACGGTCCAATGTGGCATTTGGCATTGGGTCATCGATGATGCCAGCCATTATGTTATTAGCAGTTTAAAAGATCGTGATCTACGCTGAAAAAATAGGAAAACAAAAACGAAATAAGGAACTCATCGAGGTGATTTAAGTCTATTTAAAATTCTTTTTAATCGTGTAGACTCATTGCACTTGCATAATTGATCTCCCTCAAGAATAATACAAGTGATCCCAAGACTCAATTTCCGTAAATTGATAAGCCAACTGTTTAGCTAGTTCTTCCGTAAGAACTCTTGGTCGATAGATTTCCGTAAATCCTATCTATAGTCCACCATAATCACAGGATCGTACGAGTGACCATAGTGTTGAGATAAAATAAGTCAATCAGTTCCAACTTACCCGACGTAGAAGGGGTCATATTATGCCTACCGACGAAGAAGGGATTCATTGGAGTTTGACCTATAAAGACTATTCTCAATTTTTGGTTATACGAGGAAGATCCCATCATCTTAGTTTTAATTCATTTTAAGTGAACGAATAACTAGCATTACGTGAATGAATTAACTTAGGTGATGGCTTAAAAGGATCGTGTGACATAAGAATGTCATAGAAAACTAACGCGTGACCTCTATATGAGTCAGTTTTCATGCAATTATTAGGTGGTTTGGTTTTTAGGCGGAAAATGATGCAATCTATCGTTACGATAAAATAAATAAAAGAATGCAAAAACGTAAATAAAAATTCCTAGTGTGGCCTATCCTAGTAAAAAGAACATAATACAACTTTGGAATCCACCGTTGGACCCGAGAAGCTTGTCTTGATGTTCCATCTTTGTCCATGCAGCGGGAGTGAGCATCCGATCTCCATCTTTGGTCTTCTCAAAATTACAATTAAAATTTACAAAAATAAACCTATTTACATTCTAAATAAAAACTGTAATTACAAGGAAAAAATCAAAATGGAGATACGAGATCTCAAAATACAACCAAGACCGTGTTCCATCATTACGGTAACACGTTCTACTAAGGCCACACTAAGTTACAACCGTTTGTAAAAATTAAATACGTAATGAAACATTCAAGGCATTCAAAATATCGATAAATAAAAATGCATCAACAAAAAAATTATTCGTGACATAATTCCGTAATTATGTTAAATTTATCCAAACCACCTTTAATGATTAAAATTATGTGACAAAACCGCTTTAATCAACTTAATTTTAATCCATGATAATCCGTTACTTTAAAATCGCTTTAAAATAACTACATGGTACGTGAGTGAACCGTTTCACAATCAAGCGAGTGTACTATATCCGTATAAAGTAAAAATTATGGCCAAAAGAAAATTTAAAACAAAAGGAATAAAATTTCAACGCTGCCAAAGATGAAATGTCCTCGATCGAGGAAGAAAAGGGCTCGATCGACTGAGGCTGCCATTCGATCGAGAGGATTGCCAAACAGGAAGTGCTCGATCGACTAAACTAGGGGTCGATCGAGGACTTATATTATCAAACCTGTTCGATCGAGCACGAGGACTTCTCGATCGAACAGATGGGGTTTTAAAACAGGTCGATCGAGTATAACATGTACTCGATCGAGCAAAAACAAGTCAGAAAAGCTCTCGATCGATTAGAAATCCACTCGATCGAGACCAAAACAGTTCTGAAAATTTAAAAACCCTCGTGGAAACATTTGTCAAAACAAAACCAATGGTGATTTTGATCTAATACGTGTAAAATCAAAACAACAATTAGACAAAACCATAACATATTGCTATAATTTCCGTATAAAATAACAATATGCATAAAACAGATCGAAAACAAACACGAAACAGCCGTGAAACATATGAGGCCGCACGGTTTTCGAGACAATAAAAATCGTTTCAAATCGTTTTTATGAAAATCACAAAGAAAAATATACGTGGCCTCGCTCTGATACCACTTGTAGGGAAATATCCGTAAAATTCCCATAAAATTTAGGACTATAACGTAGATTTAGCATGTGATTATTGTCATAAAACAAAATACAAGAGAAACGATAAAGGTAAAGAATCAACCTCGGGTCCTAATGCAATTCGGCAAAATGAACAGAAATCAACGTAGATTTCCTCCTAATTGTTGCACCCAAGACCGTCTGAGACTATGCCCCTTGTGCTAGAAATGCTCTCTAATTGCCTTGCAATATTGAGAGAGCTATTGTGAATTTTCTTGATGTGAGATCTAGGATTTTCAGAGGAAAAAACTCTCAAAACCCTAATTTTTGTTTCAAAATGAATGATTAGGTCACAAAGGAGAGGACCTCTCCTTTTGTGTGTTTCGGCCAAACCGTGGGTTTGCCTGGGGAAGTGGGCTTTCACTTCCTCTTTATTTTTAACTCATGGTTCGACACGAAATTGCTAAGATGTATATGACGCGGTTTTATTTTAAATCGTCATCGGTTATCGGTTATTAAAATATCGACTAGTAACAAGGATTAGTCGACATATTAATACATGTCCGACAAAGACAATATTGTATAATGAATTCAATATACATTAATTAAATATAATCGTTTATATTTAATTTACGAATTAACTGCTTAATTCGCCTTAGCCATTATTATTTAATCCGTATTAAATAAAATATCTCAACATCGCGTTTGACTAATTATTAGTCAATAACTCCGACTACTTGTTTAGTCAAATTAGGCATCAACATGACTGTATTTTCATACCGTCACATCTCTCAAACGTATCCTATAGGTGTGACTTTTAGGGACCAGTTGATCACCGCCATCTGTATGACAATAACGTCAAACTTATCTAGCAAGCCAACCGTTATTGATAAACGTGGACCAACTGATAATAATACATTATTTTGATTTTGTTAATCGTAGAGCTTATATTGTGAAACTAGAAGGTGATATTGTGAAACTAGGAGATGATGTGAAACTTGGACATTAATTTCTGAAATCGCTTAGTTAGGACGATTTCTATTTCTTATTTTGTGAGTTACTTATATTGTGAAACTAGAAAACGATATTGTGAAACTTCGACATCAATATGTGAAATCTTTTACTCCACAATGAAACTTTAGCAACACCATGTTTGACAAATTTCCGAACAATACATCTCCATAAACATATGTTTAACAAATACAAAACCTGCTCATTTACCAGTAATAATTAATAAGCCTATAAAATGGCAGTGAAAATGATAAGTGATACATCCTTAAGTCATTACAAAACTGAATACGTCGCCAACAATAGTACGTCGACAACAATAGGACCGAGTATTAATCTAGATACAAGCACACGATTTGAAAGTCAAACTCACACAACTTAAACAACATAACATCTGATATGCGCCATCGACAAGTTGATGAGATAGAAAAAGTATGCCCATCCTTAACTAGCTTACTTTATCAACGGACTCATTTATTGAACATCTCAAGATCCATCTCAGGGGAGGATACGTTGCTTGCAACACATAAAACATCGTCGTAAACGCCAGCCAACTAAATTGGTCTTCTAAAATCTCAATACAGACTAACGCCTTTGCTGAATTGCTTTCATCCCACCAATAAAGAAAATTAGGAAAACACCTAAACCACCAAAAACTAGTAACAATATTAACACTGATTTAAGAAATATTCGTGACATCATATTTAAGACAAGGAATTGTACTTCTGTAACGTTTTTCTTCTATTTAAGAAGTTCCAATATTATGAACTTTTGATATTGCGGCAAATTCTGCAAAGAGAATGGAGTATACATGCACAACCTAATTTTGTGAATATAAGGCTCGATTTTTGTATATTAATGAACTTTCTCAATAATAATAATAATAATAATAATAATAATAATAATAATAATAATAATAATAATAATAATAATAATAATAATAATAATAATAATAATAATAATAATAATAATAATAATAATAATAATAATAATAATAATACAAAATATTCAGTTTTGGTCCATCAACTTTCATTGTACGCACTAAAAAAACTTTAGCACAAAAGCTCCACAATCAAAACTACACGTAAAAGCGTTTAATTGTGAACGTATAATGTCGAACATGTGTATGAACTCCAAAGATTCATTAGTGATGAAGATAGATGCTTACGTTGCTGATGATCGAGTGAGTGAATCCAAATATTCTTGGGATTAAACGCTTATCATCACACAACCCTTATAAGTTGTAAGAGTTTAGACTAAGCAGCCCTTGTAATGAAGTGCTAGCTATGCAATATTCTATAGCCAACCTCCATGACTCAAATGTATCAAATATATATATATATATATATATATATATATATATATATATATATAGAGAGAGAGAGAGAGAGAGAGAGAGAGAGAGAGAGTCGGGATCCAGTGAGAACTCCTAAATATTTGAGGATTGAGGATTAGTGAATACAATATCACAGGTTCTTCAATACAATATCACGAAAAATTTGACCTTTGCCAATTTTTTTTTTTTTTTATAAAAAAAAAAATTATAATTTTTTTTTTTTTTTGCACAGGTGTTTTTTTTTTTTTGATATTTTATCGAATAACCTGTGATATTATATTGAAGAAGTTGTGATATTGTAACGAAATCCTCAATCCTCAAAAAGATAGTGTATCCTCACTTGATCTCATTCCTATATATATATATATGGGCGGGTTCAGGTACGAACTGAGTTACGGTGCGAACTAGCTTCAACAATGTTTTTTTTTTTTTTTTCAGATACACTTTATAACATATGTAGATACACTTTTTAGACACTTCAATTCTAGATGCACTTTTACACTTTTTTAACACTAATTTTTTTGCGAGTTTTAAGACCAACTCCGAGATACATTTTATACTATTTGCGGACACATTTTATATTATTAGCGGATACACTTTGTGGAAATTGTTACAAGTTTAACACTAACTCTCGGATACGTTTTATATTTTTTGCGGATACATTTTATATTTTTTGTGGATACACATGACATTAAAGTCAGATACATATCTTATCAACCCCGAGTACGCATGTCATTAAAGACAGATACGCATTTCCAGATACACTAGCTAGTACTTCTGGATACACATGGTATTAATACGGGATACACATGTATCCCGTATTAATACCATGTGTATCCCGTATCAATACCATGTGTACCTAGGGCCATTGCTTTATGCACCCACCTCCAACCACCTCCTCTGCCACGCACGAGACCAGGCTGGACAACATCGTTCTCGCCACCAACACCTCAACCAACAACCATGTGTAGCTACACAACCACCAAGACGAACTCGTCTCCGTCGTACATCACCCAGCCCAACGTGCCACCACACTCCTTTGATATACCTCCTTCAGCACCATGGTTAAACACCACGGTTCCGAGCTTGAACTCAGAATCGAAACCCAAGCACAATTTAGTTTTCTTACCCGATTTAATAATTAGTTCTGCAAACAACATAGTTTCAATAAAATAACTGTACCCGCGACATAATGGACAAATTTGGAGCTAGAAAATTGACTTAATCGACGTTATTGTCCCAGCCCGAACTATGTCTACAAAAGATGAACTAAATTTCCAAAAAAAATCAACTTCACCGGCGAAGAGGTCGGAAAATTTAAGACACGAAAATGTTTAAATATGAACGGTGGTGGCTGAGTTGTGCTGGACACTATGCTCCGGCGGCAACAGATCCGAGAAGCCATCGCAAATTGAACCACGCATATACCTCTGAATCACTTAATTATCAATCATTATTTTCATTTTCGACTCAAAAATGGAAGAGAAGTTTATCGAACCTCTGATTCCATACTCCATCGTCGGTGGTGATGGTCGATGTAATCGCAGGCAAACGGAAATTGAAAGTGGTGGTCGCCGGCCTCGTCCGGACTTGGCGAAGCTCGTGAGGGGATACATGTGGTGGAAAATGAAGGCGTTAAAGCAGAGCAAATAAGACTCGCCGGCAGGTGAGTGTACTGTACGACGGTATTGCTGGTCGGAGATTCGATGCCGGTGTGAGGTTGTGGGTGGGAAGTGGGAACTTGGAAATACGATCGAACTTAATTACAGGGGAGAGAAGGTAGGGATCTGAGTAGTCTGGATGGCCGGAGGGCGCCGTCTCCGATGGTCGTGAAGTCACAATGGGTGGAGATTGTCATGGTGGTGGATGAAAAAATGGAAGTTAATTGTGATGTTATTTGTGTGGATAAGGATGAGAGGGGGAAGTTAGGGTGGGAGCGGTTATGTTTTGTATTGTTAAATCCCTTTTTATGTTAGTTCGTACAGTTCGCACAATAATTTGGTTCGCACAGGATCCTGATTCTCTCTCTCTCTCTCTCTCTCTCTATATATATATATATATATATATATATATATATATATATATATGTATATATATATATATGTATATATATATATATGTATATATATATATATGTATATATATATATATGTATATATATATATATATGTATATATATATATATATATATATAT
This sequence comes from Silene latifolia, assembly GCF_048544455.1. Lineage (NCBI taxonomy): Eukaryota > Viridiplantae > Streptophyta > Magnoliopsida > Caryophyllales > Caryophyllaceae > Silene > Silene latifolia. Next base: position 96,925,999 of record NC_133532.1, on the reverse strand, counting down.
ATATATATATATATGTATATATGTATGTATATATATAAAAGCAACTGGTGTGATTAACGATATGATACTTTTGGGCGTTGAGCTTTGTAATTCAAGCCTCGCTTATATGTATGTCAGAGTGCTCCTTAACCAAGATGACACAAGTTGGTATGATCAACAAGATGGTATAAGTGTAACTTCAAACGGGAAACTTAGCCAAGCGATTCTTAGACTCCAGCGTTTTGTTTGCAATTGATTTGATAGGATTTATTCGGCCTGTCTTAACCGATCCAAAACAAATAAATAGTAAAAGAGGGCGCTGACCTTTTGGTTTTGGCTACCAAATCAATACGAATATAAGAGCTACTTAAAATATCAGGCTTTTTCTCCAGAGAAACCGTTTGCATTTGACAAAGATAGTTTAACAGTTTTTAAAAAAATTGATCTGACAGGACATGATCTTACACAACCATGTAAATTATTGTTATCAAAGATAGTATAACAATCCAAGATTGACAATATCACCTTCTAGTTTCACAATACAAGCTCTAGGATTCATAAAATCATCATTAAAAACCTCTTTAAAAAAGGATTTCAACCATTTAGGTCCATATGTCACAAAATCACCTTCCAATTTCACAAAACAAGGCATAAGGTTCATAAAAAAAAAGAGAGAGATTTCACAGGGAACTTAAAAAGAAAAGTAAGTACCGAATCTTAATTCTTATTAATGTAAGAAAGATTTTCTGATATGGAGTCACAAATTTCAGTGATGACTTGATATGTTCATTTTTAGTTGTGAATCTAGGACCTGATTTTGTGAATCTTGAACATGATTTTGTGAACCTTATAGTAGTCGCTGCGCCGCGGTGAAAATAAATTATATGAACATATATGTTTGTTTAGTTGTGAATCTAGGACTTGCTTTTGTGAATCTTAGAGATGATTTTGTGAACCTTGTAACCCTCCCTGTGTCACGGTTAATAGTTTTATGTATGTGTTTTATGTTTGAGTTGTTGTTAACCCATGACATGATTCTTGAATATGTGACGTGATTTTGTGAACCTTTTATCTTTTTAGTTATGGATTCCAATGTCAACTCTAGTGCAGAGGGTAGCTGATGGTAGTGGGTTGTGCCGAGGGTTCTAATGGTGTGGGTTCTAATCTTGTTGAAACTGTTATTCCACATGTCTTAACAACCCCTACAGTATCATGCATTTCCAGTGAAAATATTACGCCTCCTACTTTTTAAAGTTAAACAACGGGTGACAGTGAGGAATAGATAAATAGGGTTGAAATGAAGTTTATACTTCTGCTTGGCTAAAGATTTGTTTACCTAGAGTCCGCGATGCAATTCTATTAAATTTATACTACTGCTTCTGGGTTTGAACCAAGAAAGTCTTCAACTAAGAGGTTCCAAGATGATATATTACTCGAAAAAAATGCATGGTTTGCCATCAGGAAGGTTTTAATAAGAAGAAAGATGGCCTTCCAAACCTGGCACAAAAATTGTTAATTAAAAACTGGTGCATAAACAGATGAGGCTAAAAGTTCCAGTAAGCAAACATTTACAAGAATAACCAAAAATAGAAGGTGAGAGTGTAAAGCAATTATTAAATTTGTGTTTTATGAAAATATGTATAAGATTGAACAACTCCATGAGGGTTACAAGCAACCACTAACTTTGGATAAAAATAGAGAATTTTAGAAACTCGTGCATTTGCTCAGATGTTGGTTTTGTTTAGTAAATGAATATTATTTTCATTTGGGGATTTTGTGAATCCTATACCTTATTTTGTGAAACTTGAATGTGATTTTGTGAAACTTGGAGATGAATAGTTGGTATCTCTTGCTTTTGAAGTTTCTTTTCGTGATTTTTTGAATCCAGTGCTTAATTTGTGAAACCGGAACATGATATTGTGTAACTTGGTATTGAATGGGTGATCTTTTTTATGTGACTCATATTTACGCACATCTAGTCCCCTAACTAGCCTAGTTCCTATGCTTTTTAGTATGTATTAGGGTCGTTTCTTGTCTTTAGCTTCCTATTATGCATGTTCTATGAGGTTTGGTGTCCTTGGTAGGAGAGGAACATTAACCTTGCTTATACGGAGTAAAACGGAGCTAAATTGATGAACATATAACGACCAAGCACCAAAGAGGAGACTAGTATTAAAGGCCTAAGTTAATAAAGCAAGGAATGGACAATAATAAAGGAACCCCACTACCCCTTGACGATCCCCGTTGATCACAAGGCAGCAAAGCAAAGACAAGAAGAGAAGCCCTTCAGGCCTGGCATCCCAGCTCAGGACGGGCGTCTCCAAGCCAGGACGAGCGGATTGTTATGCAGCAAGCTTTTCTTAGCAATGGGGAGTCGTGCGTGTCCTTGAGGGACTTTCAACCTAGGACGTGCATGGCCTTGCGGGACTTGCAAGACATCAATCTTTTCTTAAGGACTTAATCATCATTTAAGCGCTTTGTAACCTAATTCTTGTAATTAATTTTTAGTATAAATACCCCATTGTACTACCTAGCTAATTGCCAAGTTTTCTTATATAAAACTAAGTTTTTTTAGATTAAATCAAGCTCTCTTAGATTATATTAGGAGTAGATTCGAATAGATTATCCTTTAATCTTTCCACAAAATTACACATTAATCTTTCCTTAATTATTGTTCAAGCTTTATTGGGTAATTGATGATTATTGAGTTATTATTTGGAGAATTGACAACTCTTCATCAATCAATCATGTTTTCTTCTATTATTCTTTCCTTTCCATTTGTTCATCTTAAGTTTGGTATAATTCCTTTACTCTTTACTCTTTATTGCTTATTTCTTCACTCTTTTATCATGTTTATACTTGTTGTGATGATTGACACCATTGATAACATGTTTTCCATGATAATAAGTGAGTAGTTAATTAACTAGGATTAGTGGGGGATTAGGGGAGTTAATTATGGGATTGATTTACTCTTAATGAGTTCATATGAATGCTTGCTTATTTCTTCAACTTATGCATATATCATGTTTATGAAATGCTTGATTGACAACCTAGCATGTTTCTCTTATCCTTTCGACAAGGCTTGTAAGATATAAACGAACTCAAGCCTTTTTAGACCTTGCATAATGTTAAATAGGGAAAACCCTGTTGGAGTTAGTGTCCTACACAATAGTGCGTTTACATAATAAATCTCATTAAAGGAATATCATCAGATATTTAATTATTTGATCCTCGTCAGTTGATTAACGTAAATCGATAACGGTTGGCTGACTAGAGTTTGACGTTATTGTCGTGAGATGGCGGTGATCAACTGACCCCTTTCGGTCACACCTATAGGAACGAACCCCAATTGATAACTAATTAATTGTATGAGATACAATTTATTTAGTCCCTTGATTTGTAGACTAAAAGGTTAATCAATTATTTTAAGAGAGAATTCGAGTTGCGAACTCGAGGAGCGGCAGTTATTATTTAATTACGCGATAATTAAATAATAAGTTTTATGAGACAGGTTTTAGTAAATTAATTGTTAATTCGATAAAATTATACTAATTGATTAATGTGATTAATATTAGTACGCAAATAATATGTGTAGCGGTAAACGTATATTTACGGAGTGATTTGGACGAAATTAATTGGAAACATTTAAACATGAAACGATGTTTAAATAAAATTTACACGTATTTGTGCGACAAATATAAAAACCAAAATGGACCCGTAAATGGGACATTGGACCGTGTAAATGGAGTATAGTGGATAATTATAATTATAATCATTTCACTTTACTTGTGTTTTCTACCATAAGTTGTCATAACATCTTTTTGCATGTGACAAAAGATTGGACAATATTGAAACAAATCCACTCCCACACACTACCTACTCCACCCGTCCTTTTCCCCTCCATATAGACCAACACATTGTTCTTTTATTTACTACTTGATTTTGTACACCATTTTGCATGTGTGAATAAAAAGTTGTTGGTCTTTGTCTCTAAAAACCAATAAAATCATTTACTAAGTTGTTAGTAAAATAAATATTATTACTAAGAGTGTTAGTAATATTACAAATATTATCAAGGGTAAGTTTTCCAAATATCTAGTTAGTATTTGTAAGATTATTTGGGTGATTTGTTCTTGGGTACAACTTGAAATAGGCTTTCTTTTTGAAGGTTTTCAAGGAGGATCATCCATATCTTTTTAGCTCAAGAACAAACTAGATAGGTGATCTAGTTTGTGCCCATATTACCATAAAATCAATGTAAGAAAATTGTTTTTCCTTAACTTTTATTTTTATGTTTTTATATTTGCATGCATGTTACATAGATCACTAAAATGATAAATTATGAGATAATTTAATTTTTATTAGATAGTCTAATATGGATCTATGATCTTTCAAGTGGTATTAGAGCTTAGGCTTGTAATTTGCATGTTGAGTTTAAGCATATTAATAAATTATGAGATAATTTAAAAAAACTCAAAAATTGTGTTATAAGAGGTTTTAGCACGAAATTTTTGGGGCATGCACACCTACTGATCTCAAAAGATTTGTGGTAAAGTTTGGTGATTTATGAAGTTATTTTGCAATTTTTAATGATTTTTGGTAGAAAACCGAGTCAAAATGCCGTATTTTAGTTAAAAATTGACTAAAAATAGTTAAATGTTGATTCGGGCCTTGGAATTTTTATGGTGTGTCATGCATGTTTTCTACTAATTGTATGCAAAAGTTTGAAGGTTGTTTTGGACTTTCTGCATGTTTATTGATTTTATGAGATAAAAGTCGATAAGAGTAAAATAAATTAATCATAATTTTGAAACGTTTGATTCTGCCCTTGATAAATTTATGTACATTTGAAAATATTATTTAAAAGTTAAAAGTAAAATTTAAAATGTGATTTCACCTTGTTTTGATGTTTATTGGTTTTAGTGGTTAAAAACCGATAAATATCGATCTTTTTCTTCATAAATTTTATCCGAATTTTTGGGGGTAATGTTTCTGACATTTTGGTATGGGAGTGTTCCAGAATACTCAAAATTTTTGTTTCAATTGTTTGGGTAATTGTTCAATTATTTTGGATTTTTACTTAAAAATTATGATTTTACCGATTAAATTAGCAAGATATCACCAAATTAAACTAATTATTCATCATAAAATTAGTGAGGACTAATTTTGAGGTCCAAAACAGTTTGGACAATTATTTTGGACTTAAATGAGATTTAAGAGTTGATTATTGATTTTTACATGTTAAAAATCGATTAAATCCACAAACACAGAGATGGATACCAACGATTGATGGATAGGGCGATTTTGGCATCATTTTACAGCATTTTAAGCATATTTATTTAAGTTGAATGAATGATTGTCATTTATTTAAATTATTTATCTTGTTTTACCTAGTATGGCCTAGTTTATTTTAATCGTTATTACCCGAAATGAATGGGAATTGCGATTTGTTTGTAAATTAAATACGATCTCGTATCGTCGGTTTGTAATTAATTAATAGTTTTATTTATTTTATTAATTAATGTATAATAGGAATAGCTATGTAATTCAATTGTAATAGTTGTTCTTACCGGCGTTTCCAAAAGACGGATTACATCGAGACGAAGTCACTTTTGGAATGAAGAGGAAAGGGACCAAGGAGTTGGTTTCCCATATGTAATAGTCTAGTTTTTATTAACTAGGTGGCCATACTAGGATTTATTCATATGCTTACTTGTTTGCTTGTTTTATTTTCACGCATGCCAAAATCGCCATTCACATGCATTTTATTTTCGCGGTTGTCAATTCACGTCATTTACATTCACCGACTTAGTTCACTTATAGGGAATTTATGACTAAATTGACAAGATCTCTCACATAACTAAAATTGAGATTAGCCTTACCAATTAGTAACACCTATGAATCTCTTGTTCATTAGAGCCACGCTCGCCCAAGCGGGGTGTTCTCTTTTTACCTTGAGTAAGTAGGGTGGTAAGCGGTTATCACACGCCAAAATTGGTTGGACTCAACGGGATATAAGACGGTCTTGTGTTCCGGGGCTAGTAGATGAATTTAAGGAAATTCGTCGACCAAGAGTTCTAGAGGTAGAATTAGTCAAGGTGACTTTCCGAATTTACACAATTATGGGATGTTTCGCCCAAGCGATGCTCATTTTTGTTTAATATTTGGGTTTTGGAATCATTTATATAATTTAGTGGGAGATCATTATATAAATGTTAAAACTTGTTAAACATGTTTTTACAAGTATTTTAAAAACAATGGATGTTAATATTTCCTTTTTGTTGTAGCATTTTAATTCGCAATGGCAACTTCATCAACTCCATCGACTACTTCACTAGGCAAAGATTCATGGCTAAGGTCCGTAATGGACAAATGTATCTTAAAAGATGACGGTAGTAACTTTCTTGAATGGGAATCCAACATCAAAAGTGCCGCGTTGTCCGACAATGTGCTCACTTACTTGACCGATGCTCCTCCCATCGAGCCCGGTCCAAGGGCTTCATCGGTGGTGCGGACCGCCTATGATGACCATGTAAGGATGTCAAATGATATCAAGAATGTGTTGATATGGTCGATGTCCCCAAAGCTCAAGCTATCATGCATTTCTTTAAATGCGTATGAGATATTCACTCGTATGATTACTATGTTTTCACAAACACCTAAAGTCCGTTAATACGATGCAACGGCATGCTTATTTGAAGCGAAGCTTGAGAGGGGCCAAAAGGTTGGTCCCCATTTACTCAAAATGGTCGAATATGTCGACATCCTAGAGCGTCTAGGGTGTAAGATTCCTAAGACTCTTGTGGTGGATCGTATCCTCCACTCACTTCCCACCAAGTTTGCCCACTTTAGGCTGAACTACAACATGAATGGCATGGATAAGAGTTTTCATGAAATTCATGCACTCCTCACCCAAGCGGAGAGGAATATGGAAGCTAGTGGGAGTGACAAAGAGGATTTTAACCATGAAGTTAAAGAACATGTCCCTTGGAGTTAAGAAATGAAAAGGGAAGGAAAAGTCCCAATTCAAGAAATCGTCAAAAAAACATGACAAGGGAAAAGGGAAGGCCGTTATGAATGGCAATCCCAAGGCAAAAAGTGTCAAACTCTTCGAGGCCGAATGTTTCCATTGTAATGGGAAGGGGCATTATAGGAGGAGTTGTCCCAAATACTTGGAGGATCTCAAGGAAGGGCGTGTGACGCCTATTGGTATGATTTCCTCTCTCTATGTGATAGACGTTAATTATGCTTGCACTTCCGCTTGGGTACTTGATACCGGATGTGGCTCTCACCTTTGTAATCATTTGCAGGGTTTAGGGGACGTGCGAGCACTAGCAAAAGGCGATGTGGATCTCCGCATGGGCAATGGAGCTAGAGTAGCGGCCGTTTCCGTGGGGACCTATGTACTCACTTTAGCTAGTGGTCTAGAGTTGTATTTAAATAAGTGTTATTTTGAACCAACTTTAACTAAGAACATCATCTCCATTTCCGCGTTAGACGCGGAAGGCTTTTGTTTTATGATTAAGGACAATAGTTGTACTTTTTCATTAAATGATGTGGTTTATGGCAAGGCCATTTCAATTGGAGGCATTTATGTTTTAAATGATGTTAATGACGTTTATCATATGGAAACTAAAAAGCTCAAAACGGGTGATCCAAACGAATCCTACCTTTGGCATTGCCGTTTAGGCCACATAAACGAAAGACGCATAAAGAGACTTGCTTCATCAAAAGTGCTCAAACCATTCGGTTTCGAATCTTATGGTACATGCGAGTCTTGCCTTCTAGGCAAGATGACTCGTGCACCATTTGCGGGAAAAGGGACACGAGCTAGTGAGGTTTTGGCTCTCATACATACGGATGTGGGTGGACCATTAACCATCAGTGCTAGAGGAGGTTTTCACTACTTCATTACTTTTACTGATGACTTAAGTAGATATGGGTATCTCTACTTAATGAAGAACAAGAGTGAAGCTTTTGACAAGTTCAAAGAGTTTCAAAATGAAGTAGAGAACCGATTGGATAAAAAAATTAAGACCCTACGATCCGATCGTGGTGGTGAATATCTAAATTCTGGATTTGATTCACACCTAAAATATTGTGGTATAGTATCACAATGGACTACTCCTGGTACATCACAATTAAATGGTGTGGCCGAAAGGAGAAACCGAACTTTACTAAATATGGTTCGGTCTATGATGAGTTTAACTGAGCTTCCTAGTTCATTTTGGGGTTTTGCCATCTTGGCTGCAATATTTTCACTAAATCGAAGCCCGACTAAAGCGGCCGATAAGACTCCATATGAGATATGGACAGGGAAAGTCCCTCATTTGTCATTCATGCGTATTTGGGGTTGCGAAGCATACGTCAAGATCAAGTCTGACAATAAGCTTGCACCCAGGTCTGACAAATGTCTTTTTGTAGGATATCCAAGGGAAACACGTGGCTATTACTTCTACAATAAACACGAGAACAAAGTGTTTGTGGCTCATGATGCTGTATTCCTAGAAAAGGAGTTTATTTCTAGGAGACAGAGTGGGAGAAAATTTGAACTTGACGAAGTTCGAGAGCCACAAACCGAGAATGATGTAGAGGAGAACGTGGAGGATAGCATTCCCTCTTCATCTGAAACGGTAATTGTTCCTAGAAAGTCAAGTAGGATTTCTAATCCACCTGACCGCTACCTTGGTAACATTGAAGAGGATGGTGTTTTCTTACTTTTGGAAAGTGATGAACCCACTACCTACAAATCGGCCATGTCTAGTCCCAACTTCTCGCTTTGGCTAGAAGCCATGCGGTCCGAAATGGATTCCATGTACGAGAACCAAGTATGGGACTTGGTGGATTTACCTGAGGGAGTGAGACCCCTTAAGTGTAAAGGGATATATAAAATTAAGCTCGGCGTGGATAAACATGTAGATGTTTACAAAGCTAGATTAGTGGCAAAAGGTTTCACCCAAGTTCATAGTTTACACTATGACGAAACCTTCACTCCAGTCGCTATGCTTCGGTCCATTAGGATAATCTTAGCGGTTGCCGCATTTCATGATTATGAGATTTGGCAAATGGATGTCAAAACCGCCTTCTTGAATGGGATTCTAGAAGAAGAGGTGTACATGTTACAACCTGAAGGTTTTGTGGATACATCTAACCCTAAGAAGGTGTGTAAGTTTAAGAAGTCCATCTATGGTTTTAAGCAAGCATCTAGGAGTTGGAATCATCGATTTGATCATGTTAACAATACGGTTTCACTAGAAGTGTGGAAGGACCGTGTTTATACATGACGTTTAGTGGGAGTAAGGTTGCATTCCTTGTCCTATATGTGGATGACATATTGCTCATCGGAAATGATGTTCCATCGCTCACTTCCGTAAAGGAGTGGCTAGGGAAACACTTCCAGATGAAGGACTTGGGAGAGGCACAATGAATCTTGGGTATCCGAATCTATAGGGATAGATCCAAGAGGATACTAGCATTGAGTCAAGAAGCTTATATTGACAAAGTTCTTGACCGGTTCAATATGAAAGACTCTAAGAGAGGATTTCTACCTATGTGCCAAAGGATTACTTTGACCAAGTCACGGTCTCCCTCTACCCATAAGGAGATTGAACACATGAAGACCGTCCCTTATGCTTCCGCTATTGGGTTTATCATGTATGCTATGATTTGCACTCGTCCCGACATTGCGTATGCCTTGAGCATGACAAGTCGTTATCAAGCCAAGCCTGGTGAGAGTCACTGGATAGCCGTAAAGAACATCCTTAAATACTTGAGAAGGACTAAGGATTCATTCTTAGTGTTTGGAGGAGAAACTGAGTTGCGTGTAAGAGGTTACACGGACGCAAGTTTCCAAACCGATCGGGATGATCTGAAATCCCAATCCGGCTATGTGTTTATGCTAAATGGAGGAGCTGTTTGGTGGAAGAGCTTCAAGCAAAGCGTCACTGCGGATTCTACAACAAAGGCTGAGTACCTTGCGGCGTACGAGGTGCGAAGGAAATTTGTTTGGATTAGGCAATTCATGGAGGGACTAGGAGTAGTCCATTCCGCCAAAGATCCTATCACTCTATATTGTGATAACAGTGGAGCTATTTTTCAAGCCAAAGAGCCGAAGTCTAGTAACAAATCTAGACACATTGAAAGGAAATACCATGTAATTAGAGATTATGTGGAAAGGAAGGAAATTGACATTTGTAAGGTTCGGACAGATGATAATATTGCTGATGCTTTAACCAAGCCTTTATCAAAGGCTAAGCATGATGGTCATGTCGTCGCAATGGGATTGAGACGAGTACCAGATTTTCTTTAGATTATGGATATGTAATAATTGGATAGTGTATCTCTTATTATATATATGATAATCACATTCATTGTTTTCGTATTCATTCTTATATGAATCTTTTGTTTAGTGTGACTAAATTTTAAATACCTTGTTTATCTGAATAAGTTGTGGAGACAATGTTGAACTATTCAAGTGAGTAAGATGAACATTGTATTTTGTCCCTATTCACTTAATGAGGTGAGGTCTCGGAGTGACTAGATTGTAAGTCGATTGATGGTTGTTCAACACCATAAGGTCATACGTGATGACTAGTCGATTACATAGACAGAGTGTGTGACACTTTGCCGGACAGTGACCATTTAGAGAGTCCCTAAGTTCTATTATAGACGCCTGGTCGTGGTAGGGATATCTAAGATGTTCCTATGAGTCGATTCTTTTGACTGGAGACTATTCTCTGAGCAAGTGCAGTTTCCGAGTGACTTTGGTTTTTGTCCTAGGTCGTGCCGTGAAAGGAGGCCAAAAGGGCGTTTACTAGGTTATGGTGATCTGTATTGTGCAATAGGATAGATAGGGCATACAGGAATTGTCCACCCACGTTGGGTAACTATATCTCAAGGACACTCGAGGAGTTAATGACTACAAATGCGTGGCCACGCTCGGAAGTAATCTGTGAGAGATTTTTCCGGTCAGGTAGTCACACTCCCGATCGAGAAAACCACTCGCGATATGTTCATGTGCAAGTGCGACCTCAAAGACACCTTGCATTGAGTGGGAGATTAAAACGGACAAGAGAATTGGTAGCGCACACCTTGTGTCGGACAAGTGGGAGATTGTTGGAGTTAGTGTCCTCCACAATAGTGCGTTTACATAATAAATCTCATTAAAGGAATATCATCAGATATTTAATTATTTGATCATCATCAGTTGATTAACGTAAATCGATAACGGTTGGCTGACTAGAGTTTGACGTTATTGTCGTGAGACGCCGGTGATCAACTGACCCCTTTCGGTCACACCTATAGGAACGAACCCCAATTGATAACTAATTAATTGTATGAGATACAATTTATTTAGTCCCTTGATTTGTAGACTAAAAGGTTAGTCAATTATTTTAAGAGAGAATTCGAGTTTCGACCTCGAGCAGCGGCAGTTATTATTTAATTACGCGATAATTAAATAATAAGTTTTATGAGACAGGTTTTAGTAAATTAATTGTTAATTCGATAAAATTGTACTAATTGATTAATGTGATTAATATTAGTACGTAAATAATATGTGTAGCGGTAAACGTATATTTACGGAGTGATTTGGACGAAATTAATTGGAAACATTTAAACATGAAACGATGTTTAAATAAAATTTACACGTATTTGTGCGACAAATATAAGAACCAAAATGGACCCGTAAATGGGACATTGGACCGTGTAAATGGAGTATAGTGGATGATTATAATTATAATCATTTCACTTTACTTGTGTTTTCTTCCATAAGTTGTCATAACATCTTTTTGCATGTCACAAAAGATTGGACAATATTGAAACAAATCCACTCCCACACACTACCTACTCCACCCGTCCTTTTCCCCTTCATATAGACCAAAACATTGTTCTTTTATTTACTACTTCATTTTGTATACCATTTTGCATGTGTGAATAAAAAGTTGTTGGTCTTTCTCTCTAAAAACCAATAAAATCATTTACTAAGTTGTTAGTAAAATAAATATTATTACTAAGAGTGTTAGTAATATTACAAATATTATCAAGCGTAAGTTTTACAAATATCTAGTTAGTATTTGTAAGATTATTTGGGTGATTTGTTCTTGGGTGCAACTTGAAGGAGGCTTTCTTTTTGAAGGTTTTCAAGGAGGATCATCCATATCTTTTTAGCTCAAGAACAAACTAGATAGGTGATCTAGTTTGTGCCCATATTACCATAAAATCAATGTAAGGAAATTGTTTTTCCTTAACTTTTATTTTTATGCTTTTATATTTGCATGCATGTTACATAGATCACTAAAATGATAAATTATGAGATAATTTAATTTTTATTAGAGAGTCTAATAGGGATCTATGATCTTTCAAACCCAAGTCGACTTGTAGGTGTTGTAAAGTCTTAACCGACTCGGCTCCGAGATGTAAGTTTCCCTAAGAATTGGTTTATCATGGATGTAGTTTAATAGTAAGAATTAAGTCGACTTGTAGGTGTTGTAAAGTCACATATGACTCGGCTCCGGGACCCAAATATTTTTATGAATTATAAGACATGAACTAACTCAATTCCAACAATAATAACTGCTTGCATCTACATAACTCATTTATGCTATCTTACCATGATTCCTTTATGATCCCATGACATCCTAGTATCTTTTATCAATTGTTTACATCTCCTAATTTATTGTTCGTTTTACTTTATTGCTTCTATTAGTTTAGACTCACCAACTCCAACCCAAATAAATTGTGACACTAGCATATATTAAGATAGATAGACTTAGAACCCAAAGCACACCGTCCCGTGGATCGACCTCGACTTAACCACTATCTAGTTGTTTGTTGAGAAATATAAATGTATTTGTGTGGACGCGGGCCCATGGGGTCGCTTGGGAACAAGCGTTTGCATTTGTGGAGTCGCAACCAATTTATTGTGGAAAATTGGAAACCGTTCGAATACCTCGTGTCATGTCAAGACACAAAGTAGTGACATGAACACCAAGAACTCGTTACCCTTAGCATTCTATGTCTAGAATGACTCTCGTGGATGCCAATGAACACGGATGTTCATAGAGATCTGGAGTAAGGGGTGAGGGTACGTATTAGGAAGTCCTTTTGATCGAACACCTAATCCCGCCCGCTTCGATAGCGGCCTCTACTAATGATTAGGGAAAATCATCTATACTTGATATGTTGTCGGTTATATGCATGCAATGCAACATCCAATAAATTAATCCTAACATGTGTGAGTTAACTAAGTCGGTGAAACATGTAATTTAGCATACAATAGGTCGAAGTAATGATTTAAGGTTGATTACATGTGAAAACATACAAACAAACGATAATAAAGAATACGAGAAAATACAATAATTGAAAATTACAATAATTACAATGATTTGATTGATTTACGTCGAAAATAAATTTAAAATGGATATTTTGAGAAAAGAAAAGAGAAAATAAATTAACGGACAGATTAATGGTGATACTACGGGTAATAGTTGATTAATACGTAAACTAATAAATTAGGTCAAAGCAACAACGGAAATTCAGAGACAGAACTCAACCCGGAACAGGCGCAGCAGAGCTGCGTCCCTTGGAAGAGGCGTAGTGGTCACTACGTCTGTTCCTGAGGTGAGTTCTGGTTGTGAAGCCGGAACTGCATATTGTTAATATTCGTTGGTGAATTAATGCTCGATTAATAATATTTGACTCGGATGGAAGTGATTTAACGGATTATTTACATATGAAAGGGTCATAAAAACAATAAAAAAGACGGACTCGAATTAATTACAACAAATTAAAGACTAATTACAAGATTAATTATGAATTAAATTTGAATTAAATTCATTAAAACAAACTAATTGGGTTTAATTAATGTTAAACTATTGATGATGATGACGATAAACAGATGAAAATATACCAAAGTTCGAATCCCAGAGACTTGATATGGATGAATCGAATCTCTAAAACTCGTATTTGATTTAGTGACGAAAACCCGCAAATATTAATTACTTGGGATTTAAGTCGGGAATTAAAAGTGACGAATTATTAATGAACTATGTATTAAAATTAGTATGTGAACGAAATAAGAAACAAACAAGAAATGACGAAATCAAACAGACGAATTGACGGAAGACGAAGGAAGAAGAAGGAAAGAAGGAACTGCGGCAGCCTCAGGAAGAAGCGCAGCAGTTGCTGCGTCTCTTTGATGATGCGCAACAGTTGCTGCGTTCCTTCTCGACATCAGTCTCCCGTTAATCCGTAAAAAGGTTTGAATAAAAGGTTTTATAAAGAGGTTTTAAACATGCTTTCGACGTAAATCTTACAATGATTAGTACAAAAATAAAATAAAATAATAAAAGATGGGATTTACACCCTCAGACTTACATGTTTGACGAAACGAGATTAACTAAGTTAATGATTAGTGATTGCTCGATTCGAATGTACGACGAAAGTGCTCTCGTAAGAAGAATTTAAACTAAATTGATTAAGTTGATTGAGTGGAATTGGTCAAATTGGTCGGTCATGCAAAACGAGGCTGGTACTCAGAAGGATACGAGCTTACATGGTTGAAAGTTCAAGCACGTATACGCCAATAAGCAAAGAGCACGGTCTTAGAATGCAAAGGGAGAAGAGAAGGGCGGACACTCGCGTGAGAAATATGAGGAACGAAGGTCCCTATTTATACTAATCACACGGGGGAATTAGGGCTTCGGTAAAACTTTGGAAGTAAATCTCGAAAATATCTTAAAATACGCAGAAAGGAGCTGGGAATAGGCGCAGCAACCACTGTGGCTTTTGGAAGAGGCGTAGCAGGTGCTGCGTCCTTTCCCCAGAGGTTTCCTTCTGCGGAAGAAAGATTTTCCGCTTTTCTATTATGGAATTGCGGTTGATCTCAATTTCCTTATTATTAAAATATAATTTCGGAAAATACTTTGCCAAAAGATTAAAAGATTGAAATATGGAATAGAAATATCCGGAACATTCCAGAATATTCTAACTCGGCATTTTAAATGGTTATTAGAAAATGAAGACGGTTTTTGACCCGGACTTCAAATGTACTCTAATTACTGTCTTAACTACCGTAACGGCGCGTAGATGACGACCAAGGGTTAGACACATGTATTTGAGCTATCACTTGACAATAAACTTACGAATTGTCATAAATCGTTCCGTGTACCAAACATGCGGCCCAATCATCACCGGGTGGTTTGAGGGAGGTGCAGAAAAGAGGTATCTACAGAGCCCCCACTTTGACTGAGGCTTGGACAAGGCGAAAGTCAAAGTATAGCCATCAGGTCAATCGAAGATTACAACCTGACGACTATGGCGACGCGAGGCGGCTCAAGGGGTCTCAGCCAAGGACCTGTTATCGGGAACATTTTAGAGTCTGTCGACTATCGGGGAGGGTATTTTAAAGTCCATTAAACTACGTAAGGAGGCTCGCCAGCCATAAGAAGAGACCATACCTGAGACTTCTGGGTGAAACGGGACTGAAAGCGCTTCGGCAAAACTCTTTGACGTCTGAAGACAGGAAGGATCACAGGAAGGATCACAGGTACTCTGAAGGTTACTGAAAATGTTGAGAACAGCATGACGTCGGTAGAAACTGCTGCGGGAAATCTGCTCGCGTCGGTCTTCAAACGAACTTTGGCGAAAACTTTGAGGTTGAGGTTGAACTCCATGTCTCGAGAGGAACAATCGGGTGTCATGAACTCTCGCTGGGGGAATATAATTGAGGTGTGTCAAAACACCTGTCAGAGAATATTCGCTCGTTGTGGGAAGCAAAGTCTTGATAAAGTACTACGACAGTTTACAGTCTGCTCGAAAATACGGGTCCGGACGAAGAATAAAAATCAAACGGACCAAATATACGATATATGATGTTGAGGAAGAGGCGCACCAAAGATGGGCCCACAAATAACGAACTTGTAACGAACGTTTTGAAAATCAAATTGGAGGGAAGCTGAGGAAGAGGCGCAGCACCTGCTGTGTCTTTTCCTGGGTTTGTCTATGTCCGAGTAAAAACTCGACAGAATCGCGTTTTATTTCATAATAACAAAACTCAATTTCTCAAAAACTCTCTCAAGTTCCAACCATTTTCCGTCAAAATTTGATCAAAATCTTGCATTTGCCATGGCTATCCGAGGTATATGTCTTATTTTTGCATTAAACTTCCGTATTTGCCTTAATTTGAGCCGGCAAATTTAGGGTTTTCGACCCAAATTGTCGAAAATTTGGGGCTTTTCCTCCAAATGATGTTGCCTTGTAAAAT
This sequence comes from Silene latifolia, assembly GCF_048544455.1. Classification (NCBI taxonomy): domain Eukaryota; kingdom Viridiplantae; phylum Streptophyta; class Magnoliopsida; order Caryophyllales; family Caryophyllaceae; genus Silene; species Silene latifolia. Next base: position 96,909,756 of record NC_133532.1, on the reverse strand, counting down.
TAACTTTAGAAATGGATAATTGGTAGCATAAGGATCATAACCATGTGTTCATTTCGAATTTTCATCGAGTATTGAGTATTAGAGTGAAATTGTGACGGTTTCACAGTTGAGTCGTAAACTGCTTCGAAAATAGCCTTAGGATTGCCCATTTGTGAAAAAACATGATATTTGGAATCCTTGTATGATGGGTAAACTTCCTACCATCTCGAATTTTTGATTTGTGACGGCTTTTTCAGGACACTTTTCTAGGGCATAATCGCCGTTATAACGAAATGCTGTCGAAATTTCGACTCAAACCCATGACTAGGCTTGAACTTAGACTTGACGTGACCCATATTACCACATGAGCGGTTAGGTTTGGGGAGAAATAGCCAAAAATGGCGAGAAAAGAGCGATTTCATGTTGTCGAACACCTAATCCCGCCCTCCTCGATAGCGGCCTCTACTAATGATTAGGGAAAATAATCTATACTTGATATGTTGTCGGTTATATGCATGCAATGCAACATTCAATAATTAATCCTAATATGTGTGAATTAACTAGGTCGGTGAAACATGTAATTTAGCATACAATAGGTCGAAGTAAGGATTTAAGGTTGATTACATGTGAAAACATACAAACAAACGATAATAAAGAATACGAGAAAATAAAATAATTGAAAATTACAATAATTACAATGATTTGATTGATTTACGTCGAAAATACATTTAAAACGGATATTTTGAAAAAAGAAAAGAGAAAATAAATTAACGAACAGATTAATGGTGATAATACGGGTAATAGTTGATTAATACGTAAACTAATAAGTTAGGTCAAAGCAACAACGGAAATCATAGACAGAACTCAACCCAGAACAGGTGTAACAGAGCTGCGTCCCTTGGAAGAGGCGCAGTGGTCACTGTGTCTGTTCCTGGGGTGAGTTCTAGCTGTGAAGCCGGAACTGCATATTGTTAATATTCGTTGTTGAATTAATGCTCGATTAATAATATTTGACTCGGATGGAAGTGATTTAACGGATTATTTACATATGAAAGGGTCATAAAAACAATAAAAAGGACGGACTCGAATTAATTAGAACAAATTAAAGACTAATTACAAGATTAGTTATGAATTAAATTTAAATCAAATTCATTAAAACAAACTAATTAGGTTTAATTAATGTTAAACTATTGATGATGATGACGATAAACAGATGAAAATATACCAAAGGTCGAATCCCAGAGACTTGATATGGATGAATCGAATATCTAAAACCCGGATTTGATTTAGTGTCGAAAACTCGCAAATATTAATTACTTGGGATTTAAGTGGGGAATTAAAAGTGACGAATTATTAATGAACTATATTTTAAAATTAGTATGCGAACGAAATAAGAAACAAACAAGAAAAGACGAAATAAAACAGACGAATTGACGAAGACGAAGGAAGCAGAAGGAAAGCAGGAACTGCGGCAGCCTCAGGAAGAGGCGCAGCAGTTGCTGCGTTGCTTCTCGACATCAGTCTCCCGTTACTCCGTAAAAAGGTTTGAATAAAAGGTTTTATAAATCGGTTTTAAACATGCTTTCGACGTAAATCTTACAATGATTAGTACAAAAACAAAATACAATAGTAAAAGATGGGATTTACACCCTCAGACTTACATGTTTGACGAAACGAGATTAACTAAGTTAACGATTAGTGATTGCTCGACTCGAATGTACGACGGAAGTGCCCTCGTAAGTGGAATTTAAACTAAATTGATTAAGTTGATTGTGTGCAGTTGGTCAAATTGGTCAGTCATGCAAAACAAGGCTGGTACTCAGAAGGATCCGAGCTTACGTGGTCGAAAGTTCAAGCACGTAGACGCCAATAAGCAAATAGCACGGTCTTAGAATGAAAAGGGGGAAGAGAAGGGCGGACACTCGCGTGAGAAATATGAGGAACGAAGGTCCTTATTTATGCTGATCACACGGGGGAATTAGGGTTTCGGTAAAACTTTGGAATTAAATCTCGAAAAGATCTTAAAATACGCAGAAAGGAGCTGGGGAAGAGGCGTAGCAACCACTGCGGCTTTTGGAAGAGGCGCAGTAGGTGTCGCGTCCTTTCCCCAGAGGTTTCCTCCTACGGAAGAAAGATTTTTCGCGTTTCTATTATGGAATTGCGGTTGATCTCAATTTCCTTATTATTTAAAATATAATTTCGGAAAATACTTTGCCAAAAGATTAAAAGATTGAAATATGGAACAGAAATATCCGGAACATTTAAGAATATTATGACTCGGCATTTTAAACGGTTATTAGAAAATGAAGACGGTTTTTGACCCGGACTCCAAATGTACTCTAATTATTGTCAAAAGGACCGTAACGACGCATAGATGACGACCAAGGGGTAGACATAAGTATTTGAGCTATCACATGACGATAAACTTACGAATTGTCATAAATCATTCTGTGTACCAAACATGTGGCCCAATCATCACCGGGTGGTTTGCGGGAGGTGCAGAAATGAGGCATCTACAGTTTGATGGTTTAACGACTGCATCAAAATGGCGCCGTTGCCGGGGACGGTGTTTTGTGATTAAGTTCTTCCTTGTTTATCTATTTTTATTTGTGCTTTAACCTTGAGGAACTTGCTCCTCAAGGTCGTTTTTACCGCTTTATTGTAGTTTCCATGTTTGTTGTTGTATCTTTATCTTGACTGTGATGATGACTCAAGACTTGACATATGGAGTATGTGGTGGATCTTTTGAGTATGACTATGGGTATGGGGAGTTTGAGGAGAAAGTCAACACAAACCTACGTTACAACTCATACAATGAAAATCCTATCTACTACCCCAAATTTTCCCACCAAAATAACCACACCCATTATCCACAACAACCACCCTCCCAATACCCACATTAGAACCAATTCCAAATGCCACAATATGACCACTTTCACACCCACCCAAAAAAAAAAATGAGCTCAACTTTGACATTCAAAATATGGTTCTCCAAATTATGGGAGACCAACAAAATTTCTTCACACAAATGCTAGAAGAGAGCCAAAATAGGAACAATGTTCTCCAAAGCTTTGTTACCCATGGTGAGGAGTTGGCAATTGGAATTGCCCAAATGAAGGCAACCCAAGCAACCACTCCCCACCAATCCTTGAGCATTGACCATGAATGTGAATTTGAGGCAATGACCTTTGTTGAAGAAGATGTGAATTGGGAAGAGCCAATCTCCTTGAGCTCTTGTGAGTATAAAGGTTTGCTATTTGATGAGGAAGATACGAGGTTGAGTAAGCCAAATACTCTTAGCCTTTGTGAGTATGAGGATGTTACTTTTGATTTGAACATTGAGATGGTGGACGAAGAATTATTGAGGAGAAGTAAAACCCCTATTTATGATTCATATGGAGAAAGTGATTATGACGCATCTATGGAAAAAAATGATGAGGAAAAGATGGACTCAAATGATGAATGGAGTTATGGGATTAGCTTGCTTGAGGAACATGAGGACATTCTCACACCCACTATGGAGCCCATAATAGTTTGAGATGACATTATAGACCTTCTCACGAAAGTCAAATCATCATACAAGAACTATTTAGTGGAGAAGCTCAAAGACAAAGCGAAGAAGGAGCCTACATGTGGAAATTTCACACCCACTATCCCAACTCCTAAGACACCCCATCATCAATGCCATGAAAGTTCACCTTCTATCCTTGGAGGATTGACTAGTCCAAGTATTTTCGTCATCAACTTTGGATGAAATATGAGCAACCGGAAAACCCCCTATGACAAGAATCTCAAGTTTGCTAGTTTTAAGAGCCGGGAAGGCCATCATGATGAAGCATAGGATAAAAAGAAGGAGTTCAAAGGGAGGTCCCTCATGGATTGGCCCTACTCTAATTTGCAATGGTTCAAGACTTAATCATGCTTACTGGAGGACCATTCACAAGCTTTTGACCAACTTTTAAGAGCCTTGAGCTATATGGACAATGGTTTTCAACATTTCAAACTAGTTTGGTGTAGTCCTATCTCAAACCACCGTTTGTAACATATTCCTTTCTAAAACTTTGCATTGTATAATATCAAACATACTTTTAGATTATTACATGAGAGTTGTGAGGAAGAGTTCTTTATCTATTCTTTCAAGAAATTTTCAGAAAATGGTGATAAGAAGGAACCACAAAGGGTGCAAGGGAACAGATTAGCATGAATCTATTGAAAGTTTGACAAGGAGCAGATCAGGACGCCCGTCCCGACAGTAGCCCACTCGATCCGAGCCGTGCTTCAGACAAAATGATTCACTGACATAAGATCTGCGCGTTATACAGTGAAGCCGCACGTCCCAGCTACTAATCCGTTGGGCCAAATTTAGGACGGTCGTCCTGAACGGTGCATTAAGCAAAAAGTTTCCCTGGTTGAAAATCTTGGCAGATTATTCAGAGGATGCCCGATCCCAATTCTGAGTCGCTCGAGCCGACCTCCAATCGCTCGACCTGAGCTGTATTAAAAAGAAAGAGGATCTACTAGAAGAGAACCCGCGCGTCTCCTTAACATGACGTTCGTGCAGCAACTTCAGGACGCTCGACCCGACGTCAAATCGCCCGGACAGCAGAGGATGAATGTTGGGCTGCATTTCTGTATGCCCGAACCCAGCCCCTAGCCTGCTCGTCCCAGCACCTTTATTCGATATAAACGCCTCCCCCCACCATCCCTATTCCCTTATTTTATCATCATCAAAACCACATCTCATCATCCTCCTTACAATCTCCATCACAAATTGAACAAGTCCCTACCAATCACATCAAGCAAGAATTAATCTAAGAAGCAAGAGCAAGAAGGCCGCGGAAACCGCGCCCAAGCGTCGCAAGGGTGCTATTTCAACCGCCTCACGGGAGGCAATGGGCCAAGAGAATTTAATGATACTGGATGTTACACAACTTGAGTAATTCCCGAAGGTAAACTTCACCAAAAATGAACACCGCCAACGATTTGAGCAATTGCTAGGTAAGGACAATGAACCTACTCAATTCATCGATCATGATGTGTTAGAAATACTTAGCATAAGGCATCAATTGGAGGTATTCTTCAATGGCTTGGGTCTTGAGAAGATGTTCTATGCTCATTAGGACACTTACTTGAGTCTCACACTAGAGTTCTTGTGTAGTCTCCGTGTTCACTAATCGGCGAAAAGATGTCGGTATGGAGTTTCGTCTTTGCAATAGAGACCATAGGTTGACTCTAGACCGATTTGCAACTATCTTTAGTCTTGAAGTACCAAAGAATGACACCGATAAGCCCTTCGAATTTATTGTTAACCACCTATGGAGGGCCATTTCTGGGAGAGAACTTCATTCCTACAAGCAATGTTATACTTTTGCTATCCAACATCCGGTGATTAGGATTAGTGAGTGGTTTTTGGCCGGAACTATAAATGGAAGGCTAGAGCAAGACGGGTGCACCCTTCTCGACTTGACCTGTCCAGAGTATTACTTGAATGTGCAAGGGACAAGGCCCTACAACTTCAACACACCCCATGAGATAGTTCCAAGATTCAATGACTTTGCAAACGGGAATTCTCCAATCAAAACCTTTGTGATGGGAGGCCTAATTACAATTTTGGCCAATGAACTTTGTCGTCGGTTTAACTTTGATGGAAGCTATGAAAAGCTCAAAGGAACCACCTTGATAGATGAGGATGCTATCTTCAACCACCGCCGTTGGTGTATATACAATCAAGCCGGAAGTGTAGAGTGGTTCACCAAGGGATGCACACCACTTATTCTCATGGGGTGGAATATACCACCCATCGAGCCCCGCTTGAGCCGGTACTCGCCACGGCCAAGCTACCTCCTCCCCATGGAGATCCTTGACCACCTACCACCAACAGAACAAGCACCCCATCGACCTCGCGAGTTTCCAGAATGGGGTGACGCACCACCATATTATGTACCCATTCCACCCTACCCAACACAACATGTACCATTCACTCCTCAAGATCCGAGAGCTCCATCCATGAGTGAATTGATGAAGCTCATGCAAAATGTTGATCTTCGAGTGCACGATGGGAGGGTTGAATACTACTTGGCCCAATACCCCTCCTACTACAACATGGCTCAACAAGGGTACATCAACCTTAGAGGCCCTCATCCATCTTGGGTTCAACCACATATCTTGTTCCCTAAGTATAGCAACCAAGGAGGGAACTTTGGCGGCCAAAGTGGGAGATTATTTAGCCAAGGAGGAGGCTATGACCAAGGAGGATCTAGCGGACATGGAGACCGCAATGATGACGATGATGATAAGTAAGATGGCTAGAGGTGCTTAACCACACCACCTCCATTTGTATGATACCTTTTCCTTATCTCTCATGTATAGTTGCATTGTAATATATCTCACATGATTAGATTAGTTTACATTGTAATATATCTGTTGGAGTATGTGTCCTCAACAATAGTGTGATCACATATTAAATCTCATAACAAGAGTACAAAAGGGTTGATTCAATATATTGTCAACAGATCAAAATTAATCGATAACGATTGGCTGAATAGAGTTTGATGTTACTGTCGTTTGACGGTGGTGATCAGTTGATCCCTTAAGGTCACACCTATAGGACAATACCCTTAACAGATAAGTTAATTAATTGTATGTCGATACTGATTAATTAAACCCTTAAATAGAACAAATTTTATCAATGAGTGAGAGTTATATATCTTATTATAATTTGATTAAATAAGATTTAATTTGGTAATTAATATGTTATATTACTAAAATTGATTAATGTTTATGAAACATTTGAGATAAGAGTAATTAGTTAATCATAATTGCAAGATGTTGTAGATTATATTGACCAGACTTAAAATGACCCATTTTATATACATGTAATTGTGAATTACTACTCAATTTGATAAATGTAATTTATTTGATATAAAATGATATTTAATTTGTTAAATATGTGCATTATAATATCAAATAACATGTTATATATAACATGACCTACCAAATTACAAATGACAAATTACAAAGATAAAATGGAGGTCCATTTTATGTATGAAAACCGGTTGGATTAGGGGTTAGTGGGTGATGATTTTGTCATTAGTTTATTGTATGCTTAAGACATTATCATTATACCATAAGCATGCCTAAAAACCCTATGACCTACTCTATCTTATGGGTAAAAGAAAAGGAGTTTTGAGAAGAGAAATTACCCTTTCCCATGAGTAGTAAAAACTCCTCCCCCTCTCCCATTAAAGATTAGAAGAAGTTCTCATCTTTATAATTATTATTCTCATGTTTTTGTGAAAACATCTATCTTTATCTCTCTACATAAAAATTGTTTTATGCATAAAAATTTGTTCATAAATTCTAATATTCATGTAAGATTACTATGGTAGTAATACAACTAATATTAGAATTAATATTTAAGGTTAACTAATTTTATTACCTAGTTAGTCATATGATTAGTGTTATGGGAATGTCTTGGGTGCATCACTAAGGAGGCATTCTACACTTGAATGCTTGAAGGTTCTTGGAGGATCATCCAACAATGGCATTATCTCAAGATCTAGATTTGGAAGGAGTCCAAATCTAGTGCCCTAAATCCGTAACAAATGTATGTAAGAAAATCGTTTTCTCCTTATTTTTGATTAAAACATCTTGCATGCAACTAGATCCACTAGTATATAAATTATGATTAATTTATAAAATGATTAGATGAGTCTAATAGGGGTATATGAACCTAATAATTGGCATCAGAGCTTTGGTGTTGCATGCATATCATTTTTATTGTTTTCTATGAGTTATTTGATAACAAAATAAAAACTAAAATTTTAGATTTATAATGATAAATCACGATATTTTTTGCATGTTATAAATTCTGGTTCTAAAATATTTTTAGGTCATTTTGATGATTTATGGATGATTATTGCTTATTTTAATGATTTTTAGTGAAATAATTACATTTTATTGAGTAAAATAAACTTTTATTTACTAAAAATAGTTAAACTTTACCTATGGTAATGAAAATTTTATATGACCTCACATGCATATTTTACTTATTGTATGTAAAATTTCGTGTTACTTTGATAAATATTGCATGATTTATGATTTTTATATGATAAAAATGCTATAAATGGAGGTTAAATGACTAAAAATAGTTAAACTTCGAAACAGGCCATGAAATTTTAATATTTTGTCACATGCACATTTTACTCACTGTGTGTAAAATTTAAAATGAAATTGATTCATTTTGCATAATTTATGAATTTTTAGTGTAAAAATGACATAAATAGTGACTATTTTTTAGCAAAAATAGCTAAAATGAATTTTATGGCATGAAATATTTCCCTAATGTTGTATATATATGATATGGACATCATATCTAAAGTTGCGTGATTATTTTGATTGATTTTGTATGTTTATTGATTTTTATGTGATAAAAGGGCAACTTTATTAGTCATAAAATTAAATTCGAAATTTTTAGTTGAAATTTTACCATTTCCAGGTTCTGGAAATCTACATAGTATAAAAGCCAAATTTTTTCTTGGCTTTCTACTGGCTGATGGAATTGAAAACACTTTTGTAGTAGGAACCCCCATGTTCATTGTAGCTATTTAATTACTCTCTCTCCTATATTCACTTTGTGTTTGTTTTGTATTTCTTTCTTTCTCTTTTTCAAGGGTGCACAACTGAGTTCATCGTATTTTGAGGAAAAAAAATCGAAAAATCAAAAAAATATAAAAGTCACTTAAATACAAATATAATAAAGAATTAGTAAAAAAAATTTAAAAAAACATATAATTCGGACTTGATCTTATTAAGATAAACTCACTAATTAGCTAGATTAATAAATACAACTCAGAAACAACCTAATTTTTCTTTATAATCAAATTAGTAAGACATAATAAGAAAACATTAAATACCATATTTATTCAAACCTTAGTGAAATAATGTGAATGAAATGAGATAGAAATGAGGAAATTAGAGTTTTCATCATTTAATAGAAAAATAAAGTTTAAAAAAATTATATTTATTCGTTAAAATTACTGAAAGTGGAAAAAAAAAATCTAAAAACATGAAAATAAATTAAATTTTCATAAATTTTCGAGATTTCAAATTAACGGTTAGAAAGGAAAAAAATTAATTGTTAAAATTCGTTAAACAGGAAAAAAATCACAATTGTTTTGCTAAAAAAATAAAAAATTATTGAACCAGAAAAATTGATAGGGGTGATGTCGTCGGGTCACATCCAATCAAACACATTTATAATACTCAACAAACAACTAGTTAGCGGTAAGTCGAGGTCGATCCATGGGACGGTGTGCTTTGGGTTCTAAGTCTATCTATCTCAATTTATGCTAGTGTCACAATTTGTTTGGGTTTCTAGTTGTGTTTTAAACTAATGAAAACAATAAAGTAAAACAAGCAATAAAAGGAAGGATGTAAACAATTGATTAAAAGTGCTAGGATGTCATGGGTTCATAGGGGATTCATGGGAGTTGATCATACAAACATGTTCACAAAGTTGCAAGCAATTTATGTTGTAAAGGAACCGAGTTGGTTTATGTCTTACGGTTCTTAGGAAGAGTTGGGTCCCGGAGCCGAATCGATTAGATTGTACAACACCTACAAGTCGACTTAGTTTCCTCCTAATCACTTCTATGCATGGTCTAACAAGACTCGAGTTGGTTTATATCTTACAAGTCAAGTTGAATAGATAAGAGATGGTTGTAAATGCAAGGATTCATAGGCTTAGCATTTCATCAAACATAACATGTGCATAGGTTGACATTACAACAAACAAGCAACTTATTTATGGAAACATATTGGATTAAGCATGATTATTCCCCATGTTTATCTCCCTTAATTACCCACTAATCCTAGCTAAAGAGACTACTCACTTATTATCATGGTAAACATATCATTAATGGTGTCAATCATCACAACAAGTGTAAACATGATAAGAGAATGAGGAAATAAACAATAAAGAGTAAAGGGTAAAAGAATTATACCAAACTTGAGATGATTCCAAATAATAAAGCAAAGAATAAAAGAAGAGAACTTGATTGATTGATGAAGAGTTGTCAATTCTCCAATAATAACCCAATAATCTTCAATTACCCAATAATAATAAACTTGAACAATAATTAAGGAAAGATTAATGTGTAAGTTTGTGGAAAGATTGAGATTAATCTATTCTAATCTACTCCTAATCTAATCTAAGAGAATTTCCTACTAAGAGAGCTTGGTTTTGATTATTACAAATGGGGTATTTATAGCAGGGATTCATTAGGTTAAGCAAGGGTAAAATAGTAATTAACAATGCTAATTGTTGAGTAGGGAAATGCTCCTCTCAAAGAAAGATGCTAGTCTCCTTTTTGCTAGTCTTTCAAAAATATGCGCATTATTCATGGAGAAAGAAGAAAACGAAAGTTGCTGTAAGGGAATTCGAGCGGCCAAGGGGTCGGGACGCTCGGATTGTTGGAGCAGAGGACGAGCGGATTCAAGCACGGGATGCTCGGATAAAAAGAAGGGAAGACGAGCGGATTTGGAGGGTGGACGAGCGGATTCCTGTAGCAGACGAGCGGATTGGGTCTCGGGACGAGCGGATTGGCGGACAGCTTCTTTGTTTGACCTCGGATTGTAAAACGGACGTCATTTTCTCATCCGGACTCCTATTGGAGTGATTCAAAAGCCTAGATCACTTGGTTTTTTCGACGCCGTTCCATCTAGTATATTTTCAGAGCCAAAGGAGCAACTCTTGGTTTGAGTTTCGAGCAATTTCTTCTTGTAATGCCTTCCCTCTCGTCATTCTTACTTTTAACCCTATGATCCTTCTATATACTCTTTATTCCTACATCCTTGGTTATCATTCTTGCCTTCTCCTCATACTAGTCCATCCAATATCATCAAAAATCTTCCAAATATGCATGCAAGAGGGGGAAATTCCGCCTCATTTATCTCCTTTTCTACAAAACATATGAAATGCGCTAGAAAAGCAAATAGGAAGGTTTTGACGGATAAAATGGCCATAAGATGTTATAATAGTATGCAAAATAGGCTCAATTAGGGGACTAAATGTATGCAAATAATGTTCACATCAAATATCTCCAAACCGAACCTTTACTCGTCCCGAGTAAAGAGGTGAAAAAAACTAGGACCCTTATTTAAACTAACCTACTAATATAGCCGATATGAGACAATTAGCGGGTCTCACTCCGCCCCTTCAACTCACAACAAGACAACCATGAGGTAGGATGCCTTCTTGCAAGGCAAGGTGGGTCTTGCCAAAATGGCGACACATCCAAACATTAAAGCACACAAAATCAAGTAATGGATGCATCTACAAAAGAATAGCCACTTTCCTCATCTAAGTGGCGGAAATTATCTACAAGGGAAGCAATTCAAGGGTACACACTCCTTCATAGATGCAATTTCTTCAAACTACTAAGCCTAGAAGGATACCAACAAATCACCTCCAAGTTGTGTCAAGCTAGGGTACCTTTGTCCTCAATCGTTAAATGCTTTTTGTCAAAAATAGACTCCTTATGGTGTTAGAAACACTGGAGGATCGCGGAATTCCCCCTCTTGCCTAGACAAGAAGAAGGGTCGTCCCCTCTCTACCATGCACAAAAATGGATACGATAGATAAAGGGATCGATAGAATTTTGAGTTTCATTTGGGAGTTTGCTTTGTTGTTGTTTTTTCTCCCAATTTCTTGTGGCATATAACATTTGAGAACACTTTCTTTGTCATTTCTTTTGATTTTTGGCATTTCAATACTTGACAACTTTTCAACTTTTGCATTTTCTTTTGAACATTTCAAAGTCACCCCATTTAGTAACGAGGGTGCCTTATATTTGAAGCATAGGAGTCTATTTTTGCTTCTCTTTTCTTTTGATGCAAATGTGCAAACTTTTTCTTTTCTTTTCTTTTCATTTCTTGAACTCAAATTTTGAATAATTTCTTGTGCCCATTCCCTTTGATGACAAAATTTACGGTAGAACATGGATAAATGATGGTTGCATGGTTTCAAGGGTCACCTTGGAATAAACGCTAGCCAAGGAGTTATCACACCACAAGGTACTCTTGACTGGGCTTTAATCCATGGGTCAAAGGATACTAGCATGACACATCCTAGGGTGTTTTACAAATATTCTAACAAGCAAAGTCTTAAGAAGAAAAAGCATCTACTAGGGCCTATATAAACTTGTCAAGCTTCCCAAGTAGACGGTTTCACAAAATTTTTCTAACATGCAAACTATATGTCATGATGCAACTAACATATATACATCCTAATGCATATGATTCTACCAACTAGTATGTCATATAATTTAAATGCAATCCTAAATTCACATTGTTTATACCGCATCAATCAAAATAAAGTCACATAGTCATTAACATAAAGAGGAAAAAGGAGATTGGAAAGATCATACCATGCGGTCTTCAATATCCTCATGTCTCGGATGTGGCGTAGTCGATCAATGTGAAAAACGATGGACAAACACAATATATACAAGACAATATATACGAGAATACACTACAAAGGAAATGAACATGTTTTTGGTTTTTGTAATTTTCAAATTTTTAATGATTTTGTTTTTATGAAATTAAAAGACATATTTTTGTGATTTTTCGAAATTTTTCAATTTTTATGTATTTTTGGAATATAAATTCCCATCCCCCACTTTATGTTGGACATTGTCCTCAATGTACATGTAGGCGTAGGAATGAAAAAGGAAATACATGTTTTTGGATTTTTTAAATTTTATGGAAATTGAAGTGCAAATGCAATGATATGACATGAATGAATGCATTCTCTAACTAAATGCAATTCTATATGACATATATAACAAATGAATGCAATTTAAACTATATTACATGATGCATGATTTCTAGTAAACTATGGTCACCTATGATCAAACCTCCCCAAACCGATTTAAACACTATCTCTAGTGTAGGAAAGAATAGGATTGGTCATTAGTGACTATGCATGAATTCTAGTCTATATGCAACTATCTACATGAATCATGTGAGATATATTAAAAATGCAACTATAACTATATGAACTCACTAATGTAAATGCAATATGAAATATAATACAAATGCAAGCTAAATGTAAATGTATATAACTAAATGCAAGTGTAAATGTAATGCAAAGTCAAAGGAAAGGATATCTTACAAATGGTGGTTTGAGGGAGGACTCCACCAAACTCATTCCTTGTTGCCATGATTATTGTTGTTGTCCATGTTGCTCAATGCTCTCAATAACCGGTCAAAAGCTTGAGCACAATCTTCAAACAAGCATGAATACGGTTTGTTCTAATTTAATATGAAGCTTGGCCAAGGGAGCTTGTCACTTATTCTCTCTTTCACCTTGCCCTTGGCACTTGAGTCTTTGCAATGCTTTAAACCGGCAAGCCCATGATTCTTTTCAACATAAGGTATGAAGTATGGTTCATATTCGTCCGGAGACTTCTACTTACCACCTTCTCCTTCAATTTTGGTGATGATGATAGCATTTGAATTTATCTATCCTTCAAGAGTAGAAGGAGAATTCTCATGGCATTGATGATCGGATACCTTAGGAGTTGAGATTGTAGGTGCCAAATCTCCACAAGCACGTTCATTTGTAAGTTTGTTCTTGAGCTTTTCCACCAAGTACCCTTTATATGATGATTTGACATTTTGGAGAAGGTCCACCGTATCATCTCCAACAATCATAGATTCCATGGTGGGTACGAAAAGGTCTTTATAGTCAATAGGAAAGAGGAAGTCATCTTCTTCATGGAAGCATACCTCAAATTTCTCAAGGATGGGCTCCTCAACTGAGGCAATCTCACAACTCCATTCCTCTTCTTCATTCCATGAGTCATTGCAAGACACATATTCCGCATAAGCTTCTTCCATAGGCTTGTCATCATCGCTATCTCCGTATGAATCATAAATGGGGGCTTCACTCCTCTTCACCAACTCTTTCTCCAACACCTCAACATCCACTTCAAATGACACACCCTCATACTCACAAAGGCTAAGAGTACTTGGCTTACTCAACCTCATATCTTCTTCATCAAATACCACACTTTCATACTAACAAGAGCTCAAAGATATTGGCTCTTCCCACTTGTCATCAAAGGTAACTCCTTCAAACTCGCATTCATAATCTAAGGAATGGTGAGGAGTAGTTATTTGGGCTTCCTTCATTTGGGCAATTTGAATCTCCAACTCCTCACCTTAGGTAACAATGTCTTGAAGAACATTGTCCGTTTTTTGGCTCTCTTCTAGCATTTGTTTGAAGAAGTTTTGTTGATCTCCCATCATTTGGAGAATCACATTTTGAATGGGCTTATCTTATAGTTGTGGGTGGGTGTGAAAGTGGTTGTATTGTGGCAATTGAAATTCATTGTGAAGTGGGTCTTGGGTGGGTGGTTTTTGTGGATATTTGATGTGGGGATTTTGGTAGGAAAAATTGGGGTAGTGGTAAGGATTTTCATTGTACAAATAGTAAGGTAGGTTTGTGTTGACTTGCTTCTCAAACTCCCCATACCCATAGTCATACTCAAAAGATCCACCACATACTCCATAAACTAAGTCTTGAGCGATCATAGCTAAGACAAAGGAACAACTACAAGCATGGAAACTACACAAAAACGGTAAGAACAATCCTTGAGGAACAAGTTCCTCAAGGTGAAAGCAAAATCAAAATAGACAAACAAGTAAGAACTTAATCACATAGCACCATCCCCAACAACGGCGCCATTTTGATAGGGGTGATGTCGTCGGGTCACATCCAATCAAACACATTTATAATACTCAACAAACAACTAGTTAGCGGTAAGTCGAGGTCGATCCATGGGACGGTGTGCTTTGGGTTCTAAGTCTATCTATCTCAATTTATGCTAGTGTCACAATTTGTTTGGGTTTCTAGTTGTGTTTTAAACTAATGAAAGTAATAAAGTAAAACAAGCAATAAAAGGAAGGATGTAAGCAATTGATTAAAAGTGCTAGGATGTCATGGGTTCATAGGGGATTCATGGGAGTTGATCATACAAACATGTTCACAAAGTTGCAAGCAATTTATGTTGTAAAGGAACCAAGTTGGTTTATGTCTTACGGTTCTAAGGAAGAGTTGGGTCCCGGAGCCGAATCGATTAGATTGTACAACACCTACAAGTCGACTTAGTTTCCTCCTAATCACTTCTATGCATGGTCTAACAAGACTCGAGTTGGTTTATATCTTACAAGTCAAGTTGAATAGATAAGAGATGGTTGTAAATGCAAGGATTCATAGGCTTAGCATTTCATCAAACATAACATGTGCATAGGTTGACATTACAACAAACAAGCAACTTATTTATGGAAACATATTGGATTAAGCATGATTATTCCCCATGTTTATCTCCCTTAATTACCCACTAATCCTAGCTAAAGAGACTACTCACTTATTATCATGGTAAACATGTCATTAATGGTGTCAATCATCACAACAAGTGTAAACATGATTAGAGAATGAGGAAATAAACAATAAAGAGTAAAGGGTAAAAGAATTATACCAAACTTGAGATGATTCCAAATAATAAAGCAAAGAATAAAAGAAGAGAACTTGATTGATTGATGAAGAGTTGTCAATTCTCCAATAATAACCCAATAATCTTCAATTACCCAATAATAATAAACTTGAACAATAATTAAAGAAAGATTAATTTGTAATTTTGTGGAAAGATTGAGATTAATCTATTCTAATCTACTCCTAATCTAATCTAAGAGAATTTCCTACTAAGAGAGCTTGGTTTTGATTATTACAAATGGGGTATTTATAGTAGGGATTCATTAGGTTAAGCAAGGGTAAAATAGTAATTAACAATGCTAATTGTTGAGTAGGGAAATGCTCCTCTCAAAGAAAGATGCTAGTCTCCTTTTTGCTAGTCTTTCAAAAATATGCGCATTATTCATGGAGAAAGAAGAAAACGAAAGTTGCTGTAAGGGAATCCGAGCGGCCAAGGGGTCGGGACGCTCGGATTGTTGGACCAGAGGACGAGCGGATTCAAGCACGGGACGCTCGGATAAAAAGAAGGGAAGACGAGCGGATTTGGAGGGTGGACGAGCGGATTCCTGTAGCAGACGAGCGGATTGGGTCTCGGGACGAACGGATTGGCGGACAGCTTCTTTGTTTGACCTCGGATTGTAAAACGGGCGTCATTTTCTCATCCGGACTCCTATTGGAGTGATTCAAAAGCCTAGATCACTTGTGTTTTCGACGCCGTTCCATCTAGTATATTTTTAGATCCAAAGGAGCAACTCTTGGTTTGAGTTTCGAGCAATTTCTTTTTGTAATGCCTTCCCTCTAGTCATTCTTACTTTTAACCCTGTGATCCTTCTATATACTCTTTATTCCTACATCCTTGGTCATCATTCTTTCCTTCTCTTCATACTAGTCCATCGAATATCATCAAAAATCTTCCAAATATGAATGCAAGAGGGGGAAATTCCGCCTCATTTATCTCCTTTTCTACAAAACATATGAAATGCGCTAGAAAAGCAAATAGGAAGGTTTTGACGGATAAAATGGCCATAAGATGTTATAATAGTATGAAAAATAGGCTCAATTAGGGGACTAAATGTGTGCAAATAATGTTCACATCAAATATCTCCAAACCGAACCTTTACTCGTCCCGAGTAAAGAGGTGACAAAAACTAGGACCCTTATTTAAACTAACCTACTAATATAGCCGATATGAGACAATTAGCGGGTCTCACTCCGCCCCTTCAACTCACAACAAGACAACCATGAGGTAGGATGCCTTCTTGCAAGGCAAGGTGGGTCTTGCCAAAATGGCGACACATCCAAACATTAAATCACACAAAATCAAGTAATGGATGCATCTACAAAAGAATAACCACTTTCCTCATCTAAGTGGCGGAAATTATCTACAAGGGAAGCAATTCAAGGGTACACACTCCTTAATTCATAGATTCAATTTCTTCAAACTACTAAGCCTAGAGGGATACCAACAAATCACCTCCAAGTTGTGTCAAGCTAGGGTACCTTTGTCCTCAATCGTTAAATGCTTTTGTCAAGAATAGACTCCTTATGGTGTTAGAAACACTGGAGGATCGCGGAATTCCCCTCTTGCCTAGACAAGAAGAAGGGTCGTCCCCTCTCTACCATGCACAAAAATGGATACGATGGATAAAGGGATCGATAGAATTTTGAGTTTCATTTGGGAGTTTGCTTTGTTGTTGTTTTTCCCCCCAATTTCTTGTGGCATATAACATTTGAGAACACTTTCTTTGCCATTTCTTTTGATTTTTGGCATTTCAATACTTGACAACTTTTCAACTTTTGCATTTTCTTTTGAACATTTCAAAGTCACCCCATTTAGTAACGAGGGTGCCTTATATTTGAAGCATAGGAGTCTATTTTTGCTCCTCTTTTCTTTTGATGCAAATGTGCAAACTTTTTTTATTCTTTTCTTTTCATTTCTTGAACTCAAATTTTGAATAATTTCTTGTGCCCATTCCCTTTGATGACAAAATGTATGGTAGAACATGGATGAATGATGGTTGGATGGTTTCAAGGGTCACCTTGGAATAAACGGTAGCCAAGGAGTTATCACACCACAAAGTACTCTTGACTAGGCTTTAATCCATGGGTCAAAGGATACTAGCATGACACATCCTAGGGTGTTTTACAAGTATTCTAACAAGCAAAGTCTTAAGAAGAAAAAGCATCTACTAGGGCCTATATACCCTTGTCAAGCTTCCCAAGTAGACGGTTTCACAAAATTTTTCTAACATGCAAACTATATGCCATGATGCAACTAACATATATACATCCTAATGCATATGATTCTACCAACTAGTATGTCATATAATCTAAATGCAATCCTAAATTCACATTGTTTATACCGCATCAATCAAAATAAAGCCACATAGTCATTAACATAGAGAGGAAAAAGGAGATTGGAAAGATCATACCATGCGGTCTTCAATATCCTCATGTCTCGGATGTGGCGTAGTCGATCAATGTGAAAAAGGATGGAGAAACACAATATATACAAGACAATATATACAAGAATACACTACAAAGGAAATGAACATGTTTTTGGTTTTTGAAATTTTCAAATTTTTAATGATTTTGTTTTTATGAAATTAAAAGACATATTTTTGTGATTTTTCGAAATTTTTCAAATTTTATGCATTTTTGGAATATAAATTCCCATCCCCCACTTTATGTTGGACATTGTCCTCAATGTACATGTAGGCGTAGGAATGAAAAAGGAAATACATGTTTTTGGATTTTTAAAGTTTTATGGAAATTGAAGTGCAAATGCAATGATATGACATGAATGAATGCATGCTCTAACTAAATGCAATTCTATATGACATATATAACAAATGAATGCAATCTAAACTATATTACATGATGCATGATTTCTAGTAAACTATGGTCACCTATGATCAAACCTCCCCAAACCGATTTAAACACTATCTCTAGTGTAGGAAAGAATAGGATTGGTCATTAGTGACTATGCATGAATTCTAGTCTATATGCAACTATCTACATGAATCATGTGAGATATATTAAAAATGCAACTATACTATATGAACTCACTAATGTAAATGCAATATGAAATATAATACAAATGCAAGCTAAATGTAAATGTATATAACTAAATGCAAGTGTAAATGTAATGCAAAGTCAAAGGAAAAGGATATCTTACAAATGGTGGTTTGAGGGAGGACTCCACCAAACTCATTCCTTGTTGCCATGATTATTGTTGTTGTCCATGTTGCTCAATGCTCTCAATAACCGGTCAAAAGCTTGAGCACAATCTTCAAACAAGCATGAATACGGTTTGTTCTAATTTAATATGAAGCTTGGCCAAGGGAGCTTGTCACTTATTCTCTCTTTCACCTTGCCCTTGGCACTTGAGTCTTTGCAATGCTTTAAACCGGCAAGCCCATGATTCTTGTCAACATAAGGTATGAAGTATGGTTCATATTCGTCCGGAGACTTCTACTTACCACCTTCTCCTTCAATTTTGGTGATGATGATAGCATTTAAATTTATCAATCCTTCAAGAGTAGAAGGAGAATTCTCATGGCATTGATGACCGGATACCTTAGGAGTTGAGATTGTGGGTGCCAAATCTCCACAAGCACGTTCATTTGCAAGTTTCTTCTTAAGCTTTTCCACCAAGTACCCTTTATATGATTATTTGACTTTTTGGAGAAGGTCCACCATATCATCTCCAAGAATCATAGGTTTCATGGTGGGTACGAAAAGGTCTTCATAGTCAATAGGAAACAGGAAGTCATCTTCTTCATGGAAGCATACCTCAAACTTCTCAAGGATGGGCTCCTCAAGTGAGGCAATCTCACAACTCCATTCTTCTTCTTCATTCCATGAGTCATTGCAAGACACATATTACGCATAAGCTACTTCCATAGGCTTGTCATCATCGCTATCTCTATATGAATCATAAAGGGGGGCTTCACTCCTCTTCACCAACTCTTTCTCCAACACCTCAACATCCACTTCAAATGACACACCCTCATACTCACAAATAAAGGCTAAGAGTACTTGGCTTTCTCAATCTCATATCTTCTTCATCAAATACCACACTTTCATAGTAACAAGAGCTCAAAGAGATTGGCTCTTCCCACTTGTCATCAAAGGTAACTCCTTCAAACTCGCATTCATAATCTAAGGAATGGTGAGGGGTAGTTATTTGGGCTTCCTTCATTTGGGCAATTTGAATCTCCAACTCCTCACCTTGGGTAACAATGTCTTGAAGAACATTATCCGTTTTTTGGCTCTCTTCTAGCATTTGTTTGAAGAAGTTTTGTTGATCTCCCATCATTTGGAGAATCACATTTTGAATGGGCTCATCTTCTAGTTGTGGGTGGGTGTGAAAGTGGTTGTATTGTGGCAATTGAAATTCATTGTGAAGTGGGTATTGGGTGGGTGGTTGTTGTGGATATTTGATTTGTGGATTTTGGTAGGAAAAATTGGGGTAGTGGTTAGGATTTTCATTGTACAAATAGTAAGGTAGGTTTGTGTTAGCTTGCTTCTCAAACTCCCCATACCCATAGTCATACTCAAAAGATCCACCACATACTCCATAAACTAAGTCTTCAGCCATCATAGCTAAGACAAAGGAACAACCACAAGCATGGAAACTACACAAAAACGGTAAGAACAATCCTTGAGGAACAAGTTCCTCAAGGTGAAAGAAAAATCAAAATAGACAAACAAGTAAGAACTTAATCACATAGCACCATCCCCGGCAACGGCGCCATTTTGATAGGGGTGATGTCGTCGGGTCACATCCAATCAAACACATTTATAATACTCAACAAACAACTAGTTAGCGGTAAGTCGAGGTCAATCAATGGGACGGTGTGCTTTGGGTTCTAAGTCTATCTATCTCAATTTATGCTAGTGTCACAATTTGTTTGGGTTTCTAGTTGTGTTTTAAACTAATGAAAGCAATAAAGTAAAACAAGCAATAAAAGGAAGGATGTAAACAATTGATTAAAAGTGCTAGGATGTCATGGGTTCATAGGGGATTCATGGGAGTTGATCATACAAACATGTTCACAAAGTTGCAAGCAATTTATGTTGTAAAGGAACCGAGTTGGTTTATGTCTTACGGTTCTTAGGAAGAGTTGGGTCCCGGAGCCGAATCGATTAGATTGTACAACACCTACAAGTCGACTTAGTTTCCTCCTAATCACTTCTATGCATGGTCTAACAAGACTCGAGTTGGTTTATATCTTACAAGTCAAGTTGAATAGATAAGAGATGGTTGTAAATGCAAGGATTCATAGGCTTAGCATTTCATCAAACATAACATGTGCATAGGTTGACATTACAACAAACAAGCAAATTATTTATGGAAACATATTGGATTAAGCATGATTATTCCCCATGTTTATCTCCCTTAATTACCCACTAATCCTAGCTAAAGAGACTACTCACTTATTATCATGGTAAACATGTCATTAATGGTGTCAATCATCACAACAAGTGTAAACATGATAAGAGAATGAGGAAATAAACAATAAAGAGTAAAGGGTAAAAGAATTATACCAAACTTGAGATGATTCCAAATAATAAAGCAAAGAATAAAAGAAGAGAACTTGATTGATTGATGAAGAGTTGTCAATTCTCCAATAATAACCCAATAATCTTCAATTACCCAATAATAATAAACTTGAACAATAATTAAGGAAAGATTAATGTGTAATTTTGTGGAAAGATTGAGATTAATCTATTCTAATCTACTTCTTATCTAATCTAAGAGAATTTCCTACTAAGAGAGCTTGGTTTTGATTATTACAAATGGGGTATTTATAGTAGGCATTCATTAGGTTAAGCAAGGGTAAAATAGTAATTAACAATGCTAATTGTTGAGTAGGGAAATGCTCCTCTCAAAGAAAGATGATAGTCTCCTTTTTTCTAGTCTTTCAAAAATATGCGCATCTTTCATGGAGAAAGAAGAAAACGAAAGTTGCTGTAAGGGAATCCGAGCGGCCAAAGGGTCGGGACGCTCAGATTGTTGGAGCAGAGGACGAGCAGATTCAAGCACGGGACGCTCGGATAAAAAGAAGGGAAGATGAGCGGATTTGGAGGGTGGACGAGCGGATTCCTGTAGCAGACGAGCGGATTGGGTCTCGGGACGAGCGGATTGGCGGACAGCTTCTTTGTTTGACCTCGGATTGTAAAACGGACGTCATTTTCTCATCCGGACTCCTATTGGAGTGATTCAAAAGCCTAGATCACTTGTTTTTTCGACGCCGTTCCATCTAGCATATTTTCAGAGCCAAATGAGTAACTCTTGGTTTGAGTTTTGAGCAATTTCTTCTTGTAATGCCTTCCCTCTCGTCATTCTTACTTTTAACCCTATGATCCTTCTATATACTCTTTATTCCTACATCCTTGGTCATCATTCTTGCCTTCTCTTCATACTAGTCCATCCAATATTATCAAAAATCTTCCAAATATGCATGCAAGATGGGGAAATTCCGCCTCATTTATCTCCTTTTCTACAAAACATATGAAATGCGCTAGAAAAGCAAATAGGAAGGTTTTGACGGATAAAATGGCCATAAGATGTTATAATAGTATGTAAAATAGGCTCAATTATTGGACTAAATGTGTGCAAATAATGTACACATCAAAAATATGGCCAAAAAAATTCACCCAAGTTTTTTTAAAATTGAAATCGAAGAATACAAGAAAAATTTATGAAGGATGAGAGAGAGAGAGATAGAGAGAGAGAGAGAGAGAGAGAGAGAGAGAGAGAGAGAGAGAGAGCAGAATTGGGAGATTAAGAGTTCAACTAGCGCACCAATAATCTTGAAGAGGCGATAGTGTTTAGGTGAGACGGAAGTGCGATGAGAAGCAGGTGAAATATAAGGCGGCAGGATTTTGGCAGTGGTAGGGTTATATGTTTGAGAATTTAAGGCAGCAAAATTTATGAAGAATGAGGGTACATGGTCACATGGAGGTTTATGAGTTACATAACTTATGAATATGGGAGGTTATGGGTCAAATAATTGGGTTTATAATTCTTTCGGATAAATAAAATGCCGGTTTGGCCCATATTAGGAATGTTGACTAATCCATTACTAACTAACATAATTTTTAATCTCATTTTAAGTAATATAAAATGACTATTTGAAACATATTCATGCAATTTGTTTTTTTTTTTTATGTATGGTGAATGGTGTTAGGTTTGTCTTCAATTAGTCTCCCTTAAAATGTAAGTATCCCGCCTTAAGATTAAAACCGGTAAATACCATTTCATTTGAGCATATAAGACAAATCTAAATTGTTACTTTTGACCAATTCTTATTACTTGACCCAGTAACCTTAAAATGGCGATACTCGGGCTAGATTGAGCAATTTGGATTTCACGTGTATTATTAAATGGTTATTTCTGACATTTGTTTTTAGTATTGATTCACATCAAGTCGCCTATAAACGAGCTTAATCAATTCCTTATGGTTGCATTCGGATTATGCAAGTCGGGTTAATTTAGATTACGTTAAGTAGATTGGCCATGTCGAGATAAAATACGGGTAAAAGTGAATAGGGGTCGAATCATAGTTAGAATACGGGTTAAAAATAGTCTGCGATATATTTTGTTTACCAATTTCTACATTCTCTTAAATTAAAAATATGACTTATAGTCAAAAATTTTAAATATGCCATAATAGAATAGTTAATTGTGGATTTTCTGACAATAAAATATATGTTCAACAAATTTTATCAATGTAGACCATGCAATTTCTACACGGGCCTAAAACTAGTTATTTAAGAATGTTTAAAATTTTGATTTTGATTTTTTTCATAATTTTGATGTTTAATTTGGAATTAAATGGTAAAAGTTATGATTTTTACGATTTATTAATGAAGTAAATTATACTCCCTCCCATTCAAAATAAACCTCCCTATTTCCTTTTCCGTCTATTCACAATAACCTCCCTATTTCCTTTTTTGGTAAGTGTTTGTGTGGTCCAAATTTAATTGTATGGTGGGGTAGTGTATTTGTGTGGTTCAAATTTAATTATATGGTGGGGTAGTGTGTTTCCGTAATATTTGTGCCAAAATGAAATGGGAGGTTTATTGTGAATGGGAGGGAGTATATATTTTGTGGGCAAATTTCTTTGAGTTTTTGGAATCTTAATAATATTCCAGTATTTACAAAAATGTGATTTCGATAATTTTCAATTTTTTATGATTTATTGGGAATCATTTCATAATTGTTATGATTAAGAAAAGTTTAATAAGTAATAATAGAAAACCAAGTTGAATTATTGTCAAAAATTAAGTAAAGACTAATTTTTGAGTCCTAAGAGAGTTAGGGTAATTAACTTGAGCTTAAATTTATTTTAAGTATTGATTTGTGATTTTAATAAGTTATTATCACGCATTTTCATAAAACCGGATTATATAAGATATAAGGTTTAAGTAGGGCGATTTGGCATGTTAATCACATATAATTATGCTGCATTTTTATTGATGAATATCATAATTTTATTTATATAATTTTGAATTATGTAAATTTATCTTAGTATGGCCTTAGATTTAATCGGTATTACCCGTAATGTAAGGGAATACCGATTCGGTTGTAATTTTAATGTGATCTCGTATCACTTTTATTTTTACTAGATTTTTTTTTTTACAAATGTATAATAGAAATGCTATGTAATTTTATTTTTTATTTGTAATTCCGGAGTTCCTTCAAGACGGTGCCAATTGAAAAGGAGTTATGTTCAAGACGGAGTCCTTGGGAAGCGTGCCACTTGAAGTTCAAGGGACCAATGGAGTTGGTTTCCAAATTTGTAATTAGAATATTAGATTTTTTATTTTAGGAAAGCCATACTAGGAAATTTATTTATTGCTTTGCATTTTTCCTTTATATGTTGCATGCATTGCCAAATCGCCATAAACTAAACATGCATATCATATCGAGTATTCGACCGTGTCAATTATAATTATAGTTAGTTCGAAAATTTTGTTCACTTAAATTTGATAGATAATAAATTGACTCGACCTCACACATTTTAAAGATTTAGACTTAGCCTTACCAAATAGTAGGAACCCACGAGTCTCAATTTCATAAGGGTACAATACGATTTTTCGGGGTGCTCTCTATTGACGTGGGTAAGTGGGGTAATAAATGGTTATTACACTTCGAAATTTGGTTGATCTCAATGGAAGTATTAGCGACCGTAGCCGCAGTATCTCCGGTCTAAAGATGAACTTAACGTAAATTCATCGACCGAGAGTTCTAAGTGTAGAATCGACTAAGAGAGTTAACCCACCAAGTTATATTAGTGAGGTTGTAGAGGGCCCATTGGCTCACAATCAAGAGTTAGTATGGATTTGGATCTCGAAATCATTTATATAATTGGGTGGAGGTCATTATATAAATGCTAAAACATTCTAAAATATTTTAAATATAACGATGAATGTTTAATTTTCCCACTATTTCGTTGTTTTATGTTGTTCTTTATCATTTCTCCTATTAATATACGATATCAATTCGTTTGTAACACGAGTCTCAGCTAAACCACTTTTACTGACGACAAATAGAATCTCTTTCTAAATCCTTAAATGAACCGTTTAAATAGGGCATGGACTAGTTCCATAAGGAATCGTTCTATTCCATAGAACTCCATAGGAGTTGTCCTATGTCATATAAGATTAGCATCTTAAATTTCTAACATGCCTATGTATGATTTCTTGTGAAGATGTGTGAATAGAAGTAATGATTAGTCAAAATATGTTTTGATAATATCTTCTATGCATCCACGGTTCAAAAGTCTTATTGCTCAAACTACACACTTGTCATCAAGCACTTAAGTTATTAAGAACATGACAATGTTAAATTAAAAACTTGATTTGTTAGAAATTTTGATTAACCAAATACCTTAATAGAGTTAACCCTTGCGAATGATTAACTAGGAATTTAAATGAAGATAAGTCCTCATCAAGTAGAAATTCTTGAAGTCAGTGGGAGCAATAATAAGTAAGTAACTACCTTTATTGTTAAGGATAGAACTAGGCTCGAAAGAGAAAGTGTTAAACACTAAAATGGAGACAACCCCCAAATAAGTAAAGATGAAGGAAGTTGGTCATGTGACTCCAACATATTCCTTCTTGAATATCTATGACATTGACATTGCATTCTTGCCAAATACCACATCATGAGTATTTGATACAAATTTATGGATTTCATCATAATATTTGGCATTATCGTGTGACGACTAGTAAGAATGTCGTAGTGTACTCACTTTAGTTTAGAAATGTACCTTAATAATTGTTATGATGTACAATATGTCTAAGTAAGAATATAATTCAAGTTTTTATATAAAACGCAAAGGGTTTCTCTATTATGCAATTAAAACAAGCGTTGTGCCCTAACATACCATGATTAAGTTTATGGTGAGACCATACAAATCAAGGTAATTATATTAAAACTAGAAATAAAATGTCATATATACAAGACTCAAGTTGGTGACCCCAATCATTTATCAATTCTCGATTGAAAATCACATTTAAAAACTAGTTTTGACTAGTCTCCCAAACCATTTGATTGGGAATCTTTTGGTGTGTGCGAATCTTGTATTCAAAGCAAGTTAATTCATGACTTTTTCTGGAAAAGGATTATGAATAGAGCAAGATATTCGCCCTATTTACACTTTGAAGTGTATAGTCGAATATAATTTCAATCAAAGAAGGTTATTACTTCTTACTCTCTTTTACCAACGAATTAGGTAGATACTTGATGTCCACTTAATGTGGTAATAAGAAGAGAAATTCTTTGAATAAGTTTAATGAATGTTTAAAAAGTATCAAAACCTACAGATTATAAAACCAAAGTACTAGTACTTTGTTAAAATGGGGAACAATAAAGTGATGACTTTTATCTGCACCAAAAGGAGTGTGATATGGTATCGCAAGTTCACTTTCATTACGATATGATTGAATCTTTACATTGTAAATGGAGGTAGTTTCTATTATAAAATTTGTCTGGCATTTAAATTTTCCACTAATATAAAACATGGTTAAAGCAATCATGTAATACCCCATAATTTAATAATAATTTATGAGAATAATTTATATAATTTAAATAATTAATTAATGAGATTTCTAATAATAGTTGCGAGAAAGACGGTAATTAAATAATAAAATAAGTAAGCAAGTCGGGAATTGGATTGTTATCGTATGTTTTTGTTGTTAGTATTTATTCCAACTCAACCTCGCGGTTGACTGTGTATTCATGAACACCTGCGGTGAACCAATTTATGGGGAGCAGATTTGACAGGCACTAAAGATTAGCTTACTCGGGAGCATTGGGATGAGAGCTCGACTTGGACCATAGTTGAAGTCTAGATCAGATAGAACAATTATATCACTTTATTTGTTTCCGTTGCGAGTTGTAACTATTTTATATTAACTTTTAGTTAGCTAAATTTGTAAAAAACATGTAATCGCTAAGTTTTAATTTAAAGTACTTTGGTATTGTTGTACTTTGTTATTCACTACCTCGGGAAACCGAGATGGTAACAGCCCTATTTATTTGGGAATGTCTAGCTAAAGGCTTCTGAATAAATAGGGGTGTTACAAAGTGGTATCAGAGCAAAACGATCCTCAGGCCTAACCAATGAACATAATAATGAACATAGGACGTGTCTAAGAAAATGAACCCGGGTAGAAACTGTTAGGAGCCCACTTAAGGCTTGGGATGAGTTAGGGGCCCCCTCACACCAAACTTCTGGCCCTTTCAGTTTTGAACCGGTTCCCTTGAGAGATATTACAGAGTGGGGCAATTTAAAATGAATGTTTTTTATTTTGTGGTAGGAGTTTTGGTTGCTTTGTTTGAATATTGTTTTCATTGATGACTGAGGTTACGGGACGTAACCTTAGTTTTAAGGACAGTGGAATGAGTGAAATGAGGATTTGATGTTGAATTGTTTTGATCATGAGAATGAAAGTAATAACAAATTGATATTGATTATGTGGTTGGACGTTGTGTGATAGTAGAATCATGTCTAGTGATATGCGGTTGTATGAATCCCAAAGCCATGTTATTTACAATATATTATGAAATGATTAAAGTTGTGATATGAATGCTTTAGAGTAGATAGTAGTCGTGTGTGAAAATTTATTGACCAAGTTGTGTTGATATAAGAGTAGGAGGGTGTTAATGAAGGCTTGTGACCTAGTAAAAAGGGACCTAGAGGTGAACCTTATTCCGTCAGATTTTACCCCTAATTGATGTACTTGCCATTTGACCTCCGTTTATCGTCTAAGGATGAAATTTTTATGAGTGATGACCAAGTGAGTTAGCTTACCAATACCGTTGGTTTTAAGTTTAAAAGTTTTACGGTTTGGGAGAAATAAATAATTTAGTGGACAGTGGTCAGAATGTTCCTGTACAGTTATGTTTTCGACAAACAACTTTGTAAAATCCAATTCCACTGTTTAAAGGATTGAAATATGTTTCTAAATTGATAAGGCACGTTGCAAGGTAAATTTTTGACAATTAATAGTGATTTTTACAAGTTGACCCAAGTTTTTGACAAATTGCTGATCAGTTTCTGTTTCCACCTACTGAATTGTAAAAATCCTTATAAAATGATTATTCGAGATTTGGGCTTAATACTTTTTCTCATAATTTGAAAACTCTTTATATTTTCTGGAAAGTATAAAAACTCAATGTAGAATGTAGCGGTTATTAAATGGTGATTTTTGAAAGTTACAGCTTCACTTTGATTTCTGAAAACACGTGTTTTACCAAACGTTTACTATAAATGTTTTATCAGTTCTTAACCTATGATATTTGGAAGGTGGGAGTGATGATAGGAGGACCTAGGGAGGGGTAAGAAAGGACATAATTGACCAAACCTTATCTTTGTAAGTATAGAATATTTAAAATGTTAAGCCATATTTACTCGAGTAGAAACTTATGTTGTCTTGTTTTACTTTTATAGAACCATTCCTCCAAAGAAATCTACACCTACACCCTCTACCATGTCCCAAGAGGAGATTGACCGTTTGATATCTGATGTGACCAATATTTGAGCATATTTTGTCCCCGAATTAGCCTCGTTCCTATGCTTTTTAGTGCATATTTGGGTCATTTACTATCTTTAGTCCTTCGTTTTGCATATTCTTTGAGGTTTTGTTCCCTTGGTAGGAGAGGAGGGCATACCTTGCATTTTCATGGCAAAATAGAGCTAAATTGATCAAATCTAATGACCAAGCATCAAAGTAAAGACAAGACTAGAAGACCTTTGTAAATCATGTAGTAGATGGGCAATGATGAAGAAGATCCTTGGATCTCCGACAAGATCCCGGAGGATTGTTGGAAGAAGGAAAGAAGGAAAGAAGAAAAAGCTCACTGGACTGGAATCCGCTCGTCCCAGCATCGGGCCGCTCGTCCAAGAGCCACAATCCGAGCGTCCCACCTGCCTGGCCGCTCGTCCAAGAGCTCCAGAATCCGCTCGTCCCACCTACCAAGCCGCTCGTCCACCACCTGCACAATCTGCTCGTCCCGACCTTTTGGACGCTCGGATTGTTCTCCAGTGCAGCCCGGCTTCTTCTTGTTCTACTCGGGAGGCGCATATTTTCAAAAGACTAGCAAAAAGGAGACTCGCATCTTTCTTTGAGAGGAGCATTTCCTCAACTTTTCTTAAGGACTTAATCGTCATTTAAGCCCTTAGTAACCCTAATTTGTGCACCTAATCCCCATTATAAATACCCAATTATACTAATTAGATTATCATGTTCTTCTTATCAATCTTTAGTGTATTTTATATTTTTCTAATCTCTCATTAATCTTGTCATCAACTTTTAATCAAGTATTAATACAAATCTCATTTCCTTAATTTCTCTATTGTTCATCCTTTATTTTGGGTAATTGAAGATTATTTGGGTTTATTTGGAGGATTGACAACCTTCCAATCATTCATCAAGTACTTCTATTATTCTTTGCTTATTATTTTGGAATCATCATTAGGTATAATTTTCTTAATCCCTTTTTAATTATTGTCAATCATCTTTACTTATTTATCTTGTTTTGCTTTGTTGATATGATTAACAACCTTGTTAACATGTTAAACTTGATAATGAGTGAGTAGTTTCCTTAACTAGGGTTAATAAGGAATTAGGGGAAACCAACATGGGGGATGATTCATGCTTAATCCAATATGTTCACATAATTTATTTGCTTGCTTGTTGTGATCTCAACTTATGCACATGTTATGTTTGATGAAATGTGAGCCTATGAATCCTTGCCTTTTTTACCCATCACTTACCTTTTCAATGAGACTTGTAAGACATAAACCAACTCGAGTCTCATTAGACCATTCATATAGTTGAGTAGGGAGGATTAAGTCGACTTGTAGGTGTTGTATAATCTAATCGATTCGGCTCCGGGACCCAAACCTTCCTAGGATTGTAAGATATAAACCAACTCGATCCTATCACAACAATAACTACTTGCTTATAATTTGAGAATATGTTTGTATGATCAATTACCATGAATCCCCTATGAACCCATGACACCCTAGTGCTTTTAATCAATTGTTTACAACTCATTTTAGTCATCTTGCTTGTTTACTTTTATTGTTATTTAGTTTAGTGATCTTCTTATCTCAACCCAAATTGTGACACCCCTAGACAACGCTACTTGCAATCGAAAATCCTACATCAATACCCATCCCTTGGGATCCGACCTTTACTTGCCTCTTTACTAATAGTAGAGTTATTTGTGAAGTTATAAATATTGTTTTGGTCTAGGTACTCCTAACAACAAGTAACCAAAATCTAAGGTCAAAGCGGACCGACCAAAAATGGCACCGTTGTCGGGGACGGTGTTAACTTGATTTGATTTTCTTTGATTGTTATTAGTTGTGTCTTTCTTTGCCTTCGGGAAGTAAAACTCCTCAAGGTTTGTTCTAATTGTTTTCGAGTTGTTTGATATTTTGCATGTCTAGAAGATCACAAGGTAACTTGTTACCCATTGACCACGAAATTGAAAGGACTTTGACAACCAATAGAAGACTTGCTAGAAATACTTTGAGAGGTATTGGTGAGGTTGTAGATATTCAACCGAATACTCTTGAGTTCATCAACCCTTTTTCAAGAGAAGGTGAGGAGAACCCAACACAAAATCAACCACACAATCAACCCACAATGCCTAAGTTTTCATCACATTCCGTACCAACCGAGGAGAACCTACCCAATGGTACTCCCACACCACAACACTTAACCGTAAATTTTATTGCAAAATCCGCATTTATCCAATTAGTCGAAAGAAGCCAATTTGGGGGGATGCCTAGTGAAGACCCTCATTATCACATGAAGACTTTTTGTGACTATTGTGATACGATTTCACAAACCGGAGTGACTCAAGACCAAATTAGTTGGGTCTTATTTCCTTTTTCTCTAATTGGTACCGCGAAACAATGGTTAAAGAGCCTTGATAAGGCTACTCTTGGAATTGACTATTGGAAGACGTTGGCTCTAGCTTTCTACAAAAAGTTCTACCCTCCGGAAAAGACTAACATGTTAAGAGCCCAAATCACGGGTTTTAAGCAAAGGGACGAAGAATCTTTTTATTAAGCTTGGGAGCGATACAAAGGAACTTGTCGCTCATGTCCTCATCATGGACTTAGCGAGTGGTTCTTGGTACAACAATTTTGGAATGGTCTTTATGAAGACTCCCGAAACATTCTCACATGGTATCAAATGGTATGTTCAGCGAAGTTGATGATAATCAAACTTGGAACAAGATTAAGGAAATGGCTGTCCATAATTCACAATATAGTAGACCTCACAAGGCTACTAGAGGAGGAAAGCATGAAGTGGACTCTATTACTCAATTGGGTGCTCAACTTAGTGCTCATATTGATACCATTAACTTGAAGTTTGAAAAGGCTATGTCTAAGCTTGAAGAAGCCTCAAAATCACCAAAGCAACATGTTAATGCCATGGTAGCATCTTCATCGATTCCAAGTGGAATATGTGAGAATTGTGGAACTTTGGGACATGACCAAAGTGAATGTAGGGGAAAAAATGAGCAAGTGAATGCTTTTCAAGCATACAAAAGTGGTACCCCTTATTCCAACTATTACAATTAAAACACCAAATTCCATCCAAATCTCTCATACAAAAGCCAAAATGTTCAAAACCCTCAACCAACATACACCCCACCTCCAATGAGAAACCAAAATCAAAGACCCTTTTACAACTAAAACCAAGGTTACCAAAATCAAACTCCATACAATCAACAAAATGACCAAGGTTTTGATGTTCAAAAAGCGGTCCTCCAAATGCAAAAGAATCAACAAGAATTTTTCACTCAAATGCAAAAATATAGCCAAGCAAAAGACATCACCATCAACAACATCCTAGCCCACACAAAAGTGTTGGAAACTCAAATGACCCAACTAGCATCTTCAAACTCTCAAAGACAAAAGGGGCAATTACCACCTCAAAGTAATCCCCCAAGACATAAAACGGTTAGTGCCATCCACTTGAGGAGTGGTACAAGGTATGAAGGGCCAAAGAAGCAAGTTGAGGATGAAGTTGTGGAGGCTAGTGACAAGGGAAGAGTTGTGCAAAACTCTAGGGAAGAAGAACCCACCAATCAAGAAGTTTCAAAGAAGAATGAAGAAAAGGCCAAAGAGAAGGAGCCCATTGTGATTAGACTTCCATTCCCGAGTCGTCAAGCTAAGCCTAAGTTTGATGACCAACTTGGAAAATTCATGGAAATTGTGAAGAATTTAGAAGTCTCGATTCATTTCACGGAATTGATCAATCACGTTCCGGCCTATGCAAAATACATGAAGGACATCCTTACAAAGAAGAAATCAATCCGGAAGCTTGAGACTATTGCCTTCACTAAGGTGAGTAGTGCCATCCTTCAAGGGAGTTCCCCTCCAAACCTCAAGGATCCAGGAAGCTTCTCCATTCCATGCACTATTGGTGACACTACAATCAACGAAGCTTTATGTGACCTTGGGGCAAGTGTTAGTGTCATGCCATATTCGGTTAGCAAGAGGCTAGGAATAGGAGAACTCAAATGCACCAATAGTACGCTTCAAATGGCGAATAGATCAACAAAGACACCTTTAGGGGTATGGGAAGATGTTCCCGTTAGAATTGGAAAATTCTTCATCCCGGTGGATTTCGTTATTGTTGACATGGAAGAAGACTCCAACATTCCTATTATCTTAGGAAGACCTTTATTGCACACCGCGGGAGCGGTGATCGATGTGAAGCATGGAGAGCTCACCCTTGAAGTGGGAGATGAAACCATTACTTTCAATCTTGACAAGACCATGAGAGCTCCTCGATTGCATGAGCCATGTTTTATGGTTGATCACTATAGCCGGAAGTATGATAGGAAGAAGTTGGAATTTCAAAGGAGAAAGAAAGTGGATGATGCCCCATCAAAAGAGCAAGGAAATTGCAGCAATGAGAGCTTGAAAAGCTCACCCATGACAAGTAAAGAAGAAGACCTCATTGGCCAAGACAAGAAAGAAGGAGAGTTGTCTTTATCAACTCAAGACTTTTT
This sequence comes from Silene latifolia, assembly GCF_048544455.1. Lineage (NCBI taxonomy): Eukaryota > Viridiplantae > Streptophyta > Magnoliopsida > Caryophyllales > Caryophyllaceae > Silene > Silene latifolia. Next base: position 96,876,676 of record NC_133532.1, on the reverse strand, counting down.
TAGTGAGCAAGTAGACGAAGTATGCGGTCTTTGGGATGATGAGTTTGAAGGGATATTCAATCCCTATATTGGTAATGCTATGACCCAAGAGCATCATGGAGAACAACAAGTGTAAAGATCTATTGAGGATCTTTATCATGATAATGAGCAAGATTTCGACTACTTCTTCAAGGTGTTGAGTAACATAAATAACACCTTGATCATGTCCACCCTAAACCACCATTTGTAAATATTCTAACTCCCTAACTTGAATTTCAATTATTCTATTGCATTTTTGTCATTTTTGGATTTACATTTTTGTGCCTTGATCAAGATATTCATCATTTTGAGAGAAGTGAGGGAGGGACTTATGAATTTATTGATGTGTAGTGCTTAGACTTAGCGTAGGGATAGCAATTGCCTAGGCTATTCATGCCTTTGTAGTACCCCTACAATGAAGAACATAAGAATTGAAGAATGAAATGACACGGGTTACGAAGCACCCACGGATGGACCTGAATCCATGTGGTCAAGGAAGAATCCGAGTGGCCTGAGGGATAATCCGCTCGTCCTGAAGAAATCCGAGCGTCCAAGCCATCAGATGCTCGTCGGGTGAAGCTGCATAAATTAAAATTTGGGTCTGACTGTTAATCCGAGCATCCCAGCCAGAAAGACGCTCGTCTCAGTCTAGACGGTCGTCCATCATGAAAGACGCTCGTCTTTTTTCTGCCAAATTCTGGCATTTCTCCCTGGAAAGGAATCCGAGCGTCCTAAGCAGAAGACGCTCATCTCAGCTGAAGGAATCTGCTCGTCTTTCCTGTGGTCCGCTCGTCATGTGGCGTCTTTTTCTGAACCATTTTTTGAAGAATCCGAGCGTCCCGAACCCTGGTCCGCTCGTCTCCCTCTGCAGATTCAAAACTAACGGGTCCTTTTTAAACCCTCCTCTCCCATTCATTCTCATTTCTTCAAAATACAAACACTACCCAAAATCCCAAAACCCCAAAACCCTCATCCTCTCTATCAACAAAAACAAATTCCATCAACCAAATTCAACCAAATCAAATCCAAACTCCCTCACAACAAAAATTAATCACTCCTTTTGCAGCAACAAGTGATTCAAACACCAAAATCTTCAAGTTTTGAGTCGATTTTTAGGATACAAAGCAACATTCATTCATCCTAAATCGATTTGGGCATTACTAGAAATTGAAGATTTCAATCTTTAATTGGTGAAATTAAGCAAAGGAGAATGGCAAGAACAAAAGGTGGAAACAAGGCACCCCAAAAGAAGACACTTTCCAAAAGGAAATTAGCTCTTCAAGCAAAACAAGTATCAAAGGCATTGGTAGTCCATGAGGCAAGGTTGGAGGTTCAAGAAAAAAAATCCCCCTATGGAAGCTACTACTTCAACTCCGGTCATTGAGCAATTATCCGATTATCCGGAGGTAATTTTCACTTCCGACTCTCATAGGGAGAAATTCATTGTCTTTGCTAAGAAAACCATCATGCCTACAAAGTTAATTTGTGAAGATGCATTGTCAAAGTTGGGTGTCCTTGAACAAAATAAGACCTTTTTCGAGTCTATGGGGTTAAGTAAATTGTTTACAATGCAAGAATTGACATACCCCTCCCTCACCTTAGAATTTTTGAGTTCTTTGAAAGTCACAAGGGTGGAGACTCGAACCGTCATCGAATTTCGTCTTGAAAATGTTGATAGATGCTTATCTTATGACGAATTGGGAAAGATATTTGGCCTTAGCGATAGTGCAAAATTTACAAAGATGCCTACCAAGTATGACCCCGCTCCTCTTTGGATGGCAATTTCTGGAAGGAAATTCACACGTTTTCATGATTGTCGTGCTCTCTTAGTCCACCATCCGGGCATTAGAGTATGGCATAAGGTTATTGGGAATACTTTGATAGCTAGAAATGGCACAAATCATCTTACCAAACTCGATTTTATTCTTCTTGAGTCGGCTTTGAACATTGGGAGAGAATTTACCAAGCCATACAATGCTTTACGACTTTTGGTTGATCGATGGCTTAATGTTGATTGTGGCAAAGAAGGCACGACCTTTATTGCCAATGGAGGACTAGTTACCTATTTGGCTAAGCATTTTAACCGGGATTTCAACAAGAACAACACTTATGCACCGGTAAAAGGTGGCCATCTTATCGATTTGCCCACCATGATTCAAAAGTTTAAGTGGGTCAAGAACGATGCTCTTGACAACAAGTTTGGGTGCTTGACAAATGAAGCTAGATCCTTCACTTTGCCTAGCAAAATTTGCCGATTGAATGTTCACCGACCGAACTACCTTCTCCCACTCTCCGAAGAGACCGAGTACATCATTCAACACCAAGGGGACGAAGTTGCCGAGCCTTCCTCCTCCATTATCACCCCACCTTACCCATTTGAGTACCACAAGTTCAACCCCAAAGATGCCAAGGCGGGAAATGATTACTTGACTCTACTCATGAGGGAAATGCATAAACAAGCTTACAATGATAGAGTTGATGCTTACAAGGCCCAATATCCGCCCCTTCTACATCTAGGTAGGCAAGGACTTCTTGATCCATCTTGTCCTTTGCCTAGTTGGGCGGATAGGGAAGTATTCTCTCCTAGCACTTCTAGTGGTGGCAGACCAGGTGGAGAGGAAATGGTTGTTGATGAGAGTGGTGACCAAGAAGGAGAAGAAGAAGAAGTTCAAGAAGAAGAGGAAAGTGAGGAAAAACAAGGAAGTGAAAGTGAGAGTGGACATTATTCCACATCTATGGAGGTTGATGATGCCTCAAGCGAGGAAGATGATGATAATGATGATACGATGGGTGAGGACTAGCAAACTTTTGGAGGCTCCTATATTCTTACACCTCGCTTATGGTTTGTCTACTTCTCTTGTTTTTCTTTTATCTGGATAATTTTGAGGATTCCTAGCAACATTAGAGGACTAACTCCTTGGCATCATTAAGGTGTTCATTTTTATTGTTCCCGACTTAAAAAATCCAAAATGACAATTTTTAGTTTCATGCATTGCATTCCATGTGCATGAACTCCCCCGAAATTCTTGACATTAGAAATAATATCTATTTTGGTTTGGGGAAGTCCGTGCATAAGCATTGGGAGCTAATCTAAATTATGCTCTCCGCCATAACAAAAACACATGCATCATGTAGTGTAGTTTACTGTAGTTTGCATTTAGTTTAAAAATCATGCATTTTCATTGCATAATTTCCTATCGTATTGGCCATTAAGGACAATGCCCATACTAGTATGGGGATGGGAAATTCTAACTTGACTTATATACAAAATCCAAAAAAAATCCAAAAAAAAAAATTCAAAAAATCCAAAAAAATTTAAAAATTAAAAATCCAAAAACATGTTCATTTCCTTTGTAGTGTAGTCTTGTATACATATTGTTTTGTATATATTGTGTTTCTTCATCCTTTTTCACATTGATCGACTACGCCACATCCGAGACTTGAGGATATTGAAGACCAGATGGTATGATCTTTCCAATCTCCTTTTTCCTCTTTATGTTAATGACTATGTGGCTTTATTTTGATTGGTACGATATAAACAATGTCAATTTAGGATTGCATTTAGATTATTTGGCATATTAGTTGGTAGAAGCATATGCATTAGGATGTATAAATGTTAGTTGCATCATGGCATTTAGTTTGCATGGTTAGAAAATTTTGCAAAACCGTCTATTTGGGAAACTTGACAAGTGTACATAGGCCCTAGTAGATGCTTTTTCTTCTTAAGACTTTGCTTGTTAGAATACTTGTAAAACACCCTAGGATGTGTCATGCTAGTATCCTTTGACCCATGGATTAAGGCCTAGTCAAGAGTACCTTGTGGTGTGATAACTCATTGGCTACCGTTTATTCCAAGGTGACCCTTGAAACCATGCAACCATCATCCACATTCTACAACATTTTTGTCATCAAAGGGAATGGGCATAAAAATTGTTCGAAAATTTGAGTTCAAGAAATGAAATGAAAAGTCAAAAAAGTTTGCAATTGCATCAAAAGACAAGAGGAGTAACAAAAATAAAAACTCATTTGCTTCAAATATAAGGCACCCTCGTTACTAATTGGGGTGACTTTGAAAATGTTCAAAAGAAAATGCAAAAAGTTGAAAGTTGTCAAGTATTGAAATGGCAAACATCAAAAGAAATGGCAAAAAGAAAGTGTTCTCAAATGTTATATGCCACAAGAAATTGGGGGGAAAAACAACAACAAAATCAAACTCCCAAATGAAACTCAAATCCTATTGATCCCTTTATCCATCGTATCCATTTTTGTGCATGGTAGAGAGGGGACGACCTTTCTTCTTGTCTAGCAAGAAGGGGAATTCCGCGATCCTCCAGTGTTTCTAACACCATAGGGAGTATTCTCTTGACGAAAGCATTTAACGATTAAGGACAAAGGTACCCTAGCTTGACACAATTTGGAGGTGATTTATTGGTATCCTTCTAGGCTTAGTAGTTTGAAGAAACCGTATCTATGAAGGAGTGCGTACCCTTGAATCGCTTCCCCTTTAGATAATTTCCGCCACTTAGACGAGGAAAGTGGCTATTCCTTTTGTAGATGCATCCATTACTTGATTTTGTGTGCTTTAATGCTTGGATGTGTCGCCATTTTGGCAAGACCCACCTTGCCTTGCAAGAAGGCATCCTACCTCATGGTTGTCTTGTTGTGAGTTGAAGGGGCTGAGTGAGACCCGCTAATTGTCTCATATCGGCTATATTAGTTGGGTAGTTTAAATAAGGGTCCTAGTTTTGTCACCTCTTTACTCAGGACAAGGAAAGGTTCGGTTTGGGGATATTTGATGTGACCAATATTTGAGCATATTTAGTCCCCGAATTAGCCTCGTTCCTATGCTTTTTAGTGCATATTTGGGTCATTTACTATCTTTAGTCCTTTGTTTTGCATATTCTTTGAGGTTTTATTCCCTTGGTAGGAGAGGAGTGCATACCTTGCATTTTCATGGGAAAATAGAGCTAAATTGATCGAATCTAATGACCAAGCATCAAAGTAAAGACAAGACTAGAAGACCTTTGTAAATAATGTAGTAGATGGGCAATGATGAAGAGGATCCTTGCATCTCCGACAAGATCCCAGAGGATTGTTGGAAGAAGGAAAGAAGGAAAGAAGAAATAGCTCACTGGACTGGAATCCACTCGTCCCAGCATTGGGCCGCTCGTCCATGAGCCACAATCCGAGTGTCCCACCTGCCTGGCCGCTCTTCCAAGAGCTTCAGAATCCGCTCGTCCCACCTACCAAGCCGCTCGTCCATCACCTGCACAATCCGCTCGTCCCGACCTTTTGGACGCTCGGATTGTTCTCCAGTGCAGCCCGATTTCTTCTTGTTCTACTCGGGATGCACATATTTTCGAAAGACTTGCAAAAAGGAGACTCGCATCTTTCTTCGAGAGGAGCATTTCCTCAACTTTTCTTATGGACTTAATCGTCATTTAAGCCCTTAGTAACCCTAATTTGTGCACCTAATCCCCATTATAAATACCCCATTATACTAATTAGATTATCATGTTCTTCTTATCAATCTTTAGTGTAGTTTATATTATTCTAATCTCTCTTTAATCATGTAATCAACTTTTAATCAAGTATTAATACAAATCTCATTTCCTTAAGTTCTCTATTGTTCATCCTTTATTTTGGGTAATTGAAGATTATTTGGGTTTATTTGGAGGATTGACAACCTTCCAATGATTCATCAAGTACTTCTATTATTCTTTGCTTATTATTTTGGAATCATCATTAGGTATAATTCTCTTAATCCCTTTTTAATTATTGTTAATCATCTTTACTTATTCATCATGTTTTGCTTTGTTGATATGATTAACAACCTTGTTAACATGTTAAACTTGATAACGAGTGAGTAGTTTCCTTTGTTGGAAATCAATATCTCATAATTTAACAACATATTCATATATGTTTCAAAATTAATTTAGTCATAAAATTAATTAGATCTTATGCATGCAAACTAAATAAGAAGAGATAAGAAAATCGATTTCTCACCATCTAAATTTCGGTCATCATATGGGCACCAACAAGATCTCCTTCTTGTTAGTTCTTGAGCTTTCCATTAATGGATGAACATTCATGACTTCAAAATAGAAGCCCTCCAATTAGTAGCACCCAAGACTATCCCTTAATCCCACAAACTAACATGTACTAGATATTTGTAATGTGGTTTACCGTAATATTGATTACTAATACTCATATACTACTACTAGTATTATTAGTAATTGATTTATACAAATTAGATTCATAAAACTTGATTTTGTGATGAACAAGAGAGAGAAGTTTTTATGTTTTTATTTAAACATAAGAGAATGAAAAATTAAGAGAAAAATCTCTCTATGCACTCACCAAAACCGGTTGGCATAATGGCAATATAGACCATTTCTCTTTTTCCTTTTTGTCTTCACAAGACAAATTGTGTAAGCCTTTGTCCATAGTCATGTCACTATCAAGCATTTTGGACAAATGAATAAGACAAATGGAAAAAGACAAAACTACTCTAAAGCTCACCAATATTTCGGTTTATGTAGTAAAATGGAGTCCATTTTATTTTTGTCAATTGTACAATTGTATGTCATGTGACATGTGACATGTCTTATGTCATGTTTTAATTTAAAATGCATATTTAACAAATTAAATACCATTTACAAATTAAATAAATCATATTTAACAAATTGACTAGTAATTCAAAATTACTTTCACATAAAAATGGTCATTTAATTTCTAGTTAGTATAATTCACAGCATCTTGTAATTATAACTTATTTATCATTCTCATCTCGCGTGTTTCGCAAACACCGATTAATTTTAGTAATATAACTTCTTAAATTACTAAATAAAATCTTATTTAATCACATTATAATAAGATGTCATTTTCTCTCTTATGATAATAATTTGTTCAATTTTAAGGAATTAATTAATCAGACGGCATACAATTAATTAACCTTTTCAATTAAGGGAATCGTCCTTTAGGTGTGACCTCAAGGGATCAACTGATCACCACCGTCCCACGACAGTAATGTCAAACTCTAGCCAGCCAATCATTACCGATATGTGTGGACCAGTTGACTATATATGTAATGTATCATCCCTTTCGTATTCTTGGTATGAGATTTAAATATGTGATCAATATGATCGACAATTGTGATCGCATTATTGTCGGGGACACTTACTCCAACAATCTCCCACTTGTCCTCGACAAGTGTGTGTCACCAATTCTCTTGTCCTATTACTATCTCCCACTCAATGCAAGGTGTCTTTCGGGTCGTACTTGCAAATGATCATATCGAGAGTGGTTTCCTCGATCTGGAGAATAACTGATTGACCAGAGTTATCTACCATAGATAGCATCCGAGCGTGGCCACGCATTTCCAGTTCATTACTCCTCGAGTGGCCCTGAGATATTGTTTTAACCCTGACAAGGGGGTGGACAATTCCTATCGCACTCATTCCCTTCGACTAGCCACAGCCATCATAACCCAAAATATGCCCATTTAACCCCATTTACGAAGGTCGTAGTAACACAAATCAAAGTTAATCTGAAACTGTGCCACCTTAGGTGAATGGTCTTTAGTCAAAAGAATCAACTCATTAGAATACTATAGTAGCTCTCGCCACGACCAGGCTATATAAATTTGCCAGAACTCTATAAGCGGTCACTGCCCGACAAAGTGTTCCTAACTTGATCGCCTATGTGATCGACTAGTCATCTCACATGACTGTATGGCACTGAACTTGCCATCAATCGCATCACACTCTAGTCACTTCGAGACGTCACCTCATACAAGTGACTATGGGCAAATACCATGTTAATCCGGGTTCACTTTAACGGGGTTCAACATTGTCATACAACCCGTTTGGATGTAACAAAGTACAAGATAAGAGTTTTTAAAGTAAAAACTCGAACGACAAATGTGATTATCACACATGAATAGTCAATGCCTGATTACTATTTCATATTCTATAATCTAATTTGATCTTATATGTAGTTGTTCATCTCAATGCAATTGAAATGACATATGACATGACTTATCATGTTAAGCCTTATGAGAGGGCTTTGGTTAGTAGGTTTTATCAACTTCTTGTACCTAACTCAACCTTACTACATACTCGTTTTCCTTTGTAATGTATACATTTGCATTACAAAACTTTCTGAGTACGTGTCGAGATCCAATCAAGACATAGGCCTTCTAGCCTTAGAACAGCTCCCACTGTTTTCACAGTGTGCGGGACTCATCCTTCTTGCACATCCCATGATTGCAAGTGTACTCAATTTCCGTTGCAAATATTTCTCATTGTTCTTTATTGCCTAGAATGATTCTAGAAAATCTATTCCTTAAATAACATAGCCACAATGGTATCTTAACCATCCTAATGTGTTTTGATTATGGTTTTGTCAGAAACCATGCGCAATCTCAATTGTCAACTGTCACTTGTGTAACACTCTTACACAAAATTGCATCAAAAACACTTTGCATTACTTCCTAAATGCTTCTGCAAGCACTTAAGGGTAATCATTATGGCTTACTTGGTAACTCTTACTTAAATTCGATTTGAAACAATTCATCATACTCAATGTATATGAAGTGTTTATACATCATTTCCTATTTAATTGATTCGGCAGCAGAAGCAAATGGAATCAATCAAATATGTTCAATTTGATTGAACTAGTCATGAATCTTATCAACATAAGACTTCTTATTTGACGCTAATATCATGTAGATTTATCTTCATAAATCCGGATATTAAAGATGTACTCTATTTCTCCAAAGTCTTAAATTATTCGCAATGATCAATATGTCATCCACATATAAGACTAGTAAAATTTCCGTAACTCCCACTAAACTCCATGTATAAACACAACTTCTCGACTTATCGAGAAAAGTTTTATAACATGATCAAAAACATTGATTCCAACTCATTGATGTCCTACTCAAGACCATCTCTTAAGTTGCACATTATCTTAGGATTGTAAGAATCTATAAAACTCATAACATGTATTGAATACATTCCTTCTAATTGAAGAAGTGGGTTTTATATTCACTTGCTATATGTATATTTGTACAAATCAAACACAATCCCTAAAAAGATCCAAATAGACTTAAGCATATCAACTAGTGCAAAAACCCTTTGTCACTAATCAAGCCTTTTATTTCGGATTTTCATGGCTCTAAGCCTTGTATTGAGTTGTGACTTTAAACACTCTCATGTAAGTCATATGTTCATTACTTTCTAGAAGTAATCAACTTGAATCAAACGATTTCTTTTGTAAGTTATAAGCTCTTTACTTTCTTAAAAGTAGCATGAATTCATCATCTTCAACAAGTGACGAATTTAACCTCCTAGGTTTTAAAGAAACAACATCTTACACAAAACGTCTCATGTAGCCAAGAAAGACCAGTTTCTTGCGACATCCCATTCTTTGTGGCATTCTTTGTGGCTCTTGAATAATTTCTCCTACTCTGTCTTCTAGAAATAAACTTGTATTTTAGAAAGACAGTTTTACGAGCCGCAAACCCGTCGTAGTCGTGATAATTGAAAGGGAAAAAAATGAGCATTTGTTTCTTGTGAAAACTTACAAACATGGTACCCTACCATTTCATATCTCATATGATTTGTTTTAGATTTAGTGGAAAAATAATTTAGACAAAATGATAAAATCCCCAAAAGGATCAAGTAACTCAAAGTAACTTGTTTGAAGTCCAAACCATATCGAATAGCGTTTGATTTCTTATCCAACCACACATTATCCCATAATGCGTGCAAGAGAGATTAACTTGTGATACTATATCACATTTCCTTTGGCTTATATCAAAGTCTTCACTTTGATAATCCCATCACGACTAAATCGTGATTCTTTGAACTCTTTTAACTTCTTCAAAGATTTCTCTATTTACCTTATTAAGTGAACACATTAGCGTCAACTTAAATCGTTGGTAAAAGTAAATGATCAACCAATTCTATATCAATGATTTTCATTCTCGATCTCCTTTTCAACCAAAAGGCACGAGACATCTTGCTTTGAATACAAGATACGCATATACCATAAGATCTAATGGTTTCAAGAGTACTCGATAACTCTTTGCGTTCATCATTCCAGAATCTAAGGTTTAATCTTGGGTTACCAATTTGAGTCTTGCATCATCTACATGATATATCATTCTAGTTTGATTTAGAATATAATCACCTTGATAATGGGCTAGCCATCCATCAAATGGTGTATAGGGTCACAAAAGTGAAACCTCTTTTGTATCTTAACAAGTTTATATTCTTATTTAGAGTTTATGCACTTAATAGTCATAATTAAGTACAACTATAAACCCTAAAACTAGATTGATTACACAATGACTCTATCTCTCAATATCATTGTTGCTAGTCGTCATATTCTAATCACCCTATATATCAAGTACAATTATGAAAACCACCACCGGTTTCTAATATTGACGAAGTAGTACTAGCAAAATTTATGTTTAATCAAATAAACATTTGAAGAAGAAGGTCCCATTAGATGTCCCACAACTAACTTGTTGATTCTTCAATAATTTGGGGTAGTTTCCTTTCTAGTGTCCAACATTTAAGACAATGGAAACTTTATCGGTCGGGTTTGATAGGTTTAGTATTGTTATTCTCAATAATGTTACTTTTAACATTACCTTGTATCAATTCCATTCTAATTTTACTTCTTGAACCTCGTCCTTTTCTTAACGGTTTAAGAGAATGCTCCCACTCATTTCAATGAGTCTTTGCTTAGAGAAGCAAAATTGAATTTCATGAAAACTACTCTTCAATTCATTTGTTTAGTCTTAAAACTTTCATTGAAGTGGTTGCGTTATTTTGGTCAATTACGAATTCTGACAAATCTAATTACCAAAACAATTTATCGCTTCAAGGCACTTAATTTAATTAAGTATATGAAAAACAATCCATTGTAAGTAGATGTGTTAGTCAAGAATCAAAAACCTGTTTGATAATGAATAATTTTTATCTATACTCTTCACATGAGATCCTTCCAATGGATAATTCGAGGTTTTTAGAAGAAAATTCAAATTTTGTCTTTAGTTACGATGTTTTAATGGAGTTTTGAATCGAAATGATATCGTATAAAATTGTGGCGAAGAAATAGAACAATATAATAACGGAATAGTGGAAAACTTAACATTTATCGTTTTATTAATACTTGTAAATAACAAGTAAAGCATTTTCATAGTGACCTCTACCCAACTATGATAAATGATTCCGAGATCCAAATTCATATTAACTTGGGCACGGGGTAGCCGATGAAACCCTTATCAATATAACTCGGTGGATTAACTCTTTAATCGATTCTACTTTTAGAACTCTCGGTCGATAAAATTACATTAACATTTATCTTTAGCCCAAAACACATCCGACAAGGGCACGAGGTAGCCGATAAAACCCTTATCAATTACTTTTGTTGAGTTCAACCCAAATTTCGAATAAATGTGTCCATGATCCAAATTCACATTAACTTGGGCACGGGGTAGCCAATGAAACCCTCATCAACATGAATTCGGTGGATAGACATTTATCACCCACTTCCCCTACGTAACAAGGTTTGTACCCCGGGGTGGCCGAGTGCACTCCCTCGCGAAATAGGTTTTCATGGTTTCTACTTTTTGGTAAGGCTAAGTCTCAATTGTTTATTTTAGCGAGAGGTCATGTCAATTTATTATCTATCACGTTGTAAGTGAACTAAAGCGGTGAACTACGATAATTATAATTGACACGGTCGATAAACTCGATAAAATGATGATGCATGTTTTAGTTATGGCGATTTAGCGATGCATGCAACATCTAAATAAAATGCAAAGCATAAATTAAATCCTAGTATGGCCTTCCTAAAATAGAAAATCTAATTAACTATTACATATTCGGAAACCAACTCCATTGGTCCCTTGAACTTCGTTTTTGGCACGCATCTCGAGGTAACACCGTCTTTAATGGATCGCCTTCTTGAGTAGCATCGTCTTCAAGGAACTCCGGAATAAATAAATTACATAACAAATTACATAATTTCCTATTATATATTTGTAATTAAAATAAAAATAAATCTATTAAATTACAAAACGGTGATACGAGATCACAATAAATTACAACCGAATCGATATTCCCATACATTTCGGGTAATACCAATTAAAACTAAGGCCATACTAAGTAAAAATTATATAAAATAAAATTACATAAAATAAAATTATGACAATCATAAATAAAATGTAGCATTATAATATGTATGAACATGCCCAATTTTATGCTAAATCGCCTTTAAGGAGCCAATATCGTATATTAAACGGTTTTTACGGATTTGTGTGATTAACCTTATAAAATCACAATAAATTACATAAAATTATATTTATGTACAAGTTAATTACCCTAACCTTCTTAGGACTCAAAATTAGTCTCCACTAACTATTTGACTATAATTAACTTATATTTCTTAAAATTGTTCATTAGAGGACTCAAAATTACAATAAAATGCTATAAACTTCAAATAAATCACAAAAAATTTCAAATAAATTTGAAATTTGAAATTTAAACTCATGAACATTCTGGAAAAAAAAATACCATGACACTCATAATGTTCAAAAACTTAGGTTAAAACTTCAAATAAATCATGCATGAAAACATCATTATAGCCTATTATTTTACACCCATCTTGTAAAATGTCATGTGACAACATACTAAATTTCTATGACCAGATTCGAAATTTATCTCATATTAACCTATTTTTCATTTAAATTCGATTTTTATCATGAAAAATCCATATTTCGAGCATAAAAACTCCAAAAATTCTGAAAATTTCCAGATCATCTAAAAATAATATATGTGAAAACATATCCAAAAACCACTGGAAAATTAGAAGTTTAGCTAATTTTAGTCAGAAAATGACATTTTTATCATAAAATGACATTTTTAATGCCATTATTAAATAAAATGAACAATAAAAATCCATAAATTAACCAAAATATCTTAAATACATTTTAGGATCAGAAGCTTTAACATGCATAATAAATTTCGTGATATATCATAATAAACACAAATTTATAAGTTTTATATGTTAATCGTATAACTCGGAAAAACAATAACCGATTTGCATGCAAACAACCAAGGCTCTCTGATACCGCTTGTTGGAAATCAATATCTCATAATTTAACAACATATAGTCATATATGTTTCAAAATTAATTTAGTCATAAAATTAATTAGATCTTATGCATGCAAACTAAATAAGAAGAGATAAGAAAATCGATTTCTCACCATCTAAATTTCGGTCATCATATGGGCACCAACAAGATCTCCTTCTTGTTAGTTCTTGAGCTTTCCATTAATGGATGAACATTCATGACTTCAAAATAGAAGCTCTCCAATTAGTAGCACCCAAAACTATCCCTTAATCCCACAAACTAACATGTACTAGATATTTGTAATGTGGTTTACCTTAAAATTGATTACTAATACTCATATACTACTACTAGTATTATTAATAATTGATTTATATAAATTAGATTCATAAAACTTTATTTTATGATGAACAAGAGAGAGAAGTTTTTATGTTTTTGTTTAAACATAAGAGAATGAAAAATTAAGAGAAAAATCTCTCTATGCACTCACCAAAACCGGTTGGCATAATGGCAATATAGACCATTTCTCTTTTTCCTTTTTGTCTTAACAAGACAAATTGTGTAAGCCTTTGTCCATAGTCATGTCACTATCAAGCATTTTGGAAAAATGAATAAGACAAATGGAAAAAGACAAAACTACTCTAAAGCTCACCAATATTTCGTTTTATGTAGTAAAATGGAGTCCATTTTATTTTTGTCAATTGTACAATTGTATGTCATGTGACATGTGACATGACTTATGTTTTGTTTTAATTTAAAATGCATATTTAACAAATTAAATATCATTTAAAAATTAAATAAATCATATTTAACAAATTGACTAGTAATTCAAAATTACTTTCACATAAAAATGGTCATTTAATTTCTAGTTAGTATAATTCACAGCATCTTGTAATTATAACTAACTTATCATTCTCATCTCGCGTGTTTCGCAAACACCGATTAATTTTAGTAATATAACTTCTTAAATTACTAAATAAAATCTTATTTAATCACATTATAATAAGATGTCATTTTCTCTCTTATGATAATAATTTGTTCAATTTTAAGGAATTAATTAATCTGTATCGGCATACAATTAATTAACCTTTTCAATTAAGGGAATCGTCCTTTAGGTGTGACCTCAAGGATCAATCGATCACCACCGTCACACGACAGTAATGTCAAAACTCTAGCCACCAATCATTACCGATATGTGTGGACCAGTTGACTATATATGTAATGTATCATCCCTTTCGTATTCTTGGTATGAGATTTAAATATGTGATCAATATGATCGACAATTGTGATCGCATTATTGTCGGGGACACTTACTCCAACATCCTTAACTAGGGTTAATGGGGAATTAGGGGAAACCAACATGGAGGATGATTCATGCTTAATTTAATATGTTCACATAATTTATTTGCATGCTTGTTGTGATCTCAACTTATGCACATGTTATGTTTGATGAAATGCGAGCCTATGAATCCTTGCATTTTTTACCCATCAGTTTCCTTTTCAATGAGACTTGTAAGATATAAACCAACTCGAGTCTCATTAGAGCATGCATATAGTTGAGTAGGGAGGATTAACTCGACTTGTAGGTGTTGTACAATCTAATCGATTCGGCTCCGGGACCCAAACCTTCCTAAGATTGTAAGATATAAACAACTCGATCCTATCACAACAATAATTGCTTGCTTATAATTTGAGAATATGTTTTTATGATCAATTCCCATGAATCCTCTATGAACCCATGACACCCTAGTGCTTTTAATCAATTGTTTACATCTCATTTTAGTCATCTTGCTTGTTTACTTTTATTGTTATTTAGTTTAGTGATCTTCTTATCTCAACCCAAATTGTGACACCCCTAGACACCATTACTTGCAATCGAAAATCCTACATCAATACCCGTCCCTTGGTATCCGACCTTTACTTGCCTCTTTACTAATAGTAGAGTTGTTTGTGAAGTTATAAATATTGTTTTGGTCTAGGTACTCCTAACGACAAGTAACCGAAATCTAAGCTCATAGCGGACCGACCAATTTCTATGAATGAGGCTTTGACTGGGGCTCTGAAGGCTAAGTGGTCAGTTCAGGATCCAGCAAAGATGAGTGCTAGTGTCGCAAAGCACAACCCGACGAGGTATGACAGATTAGGTGAACCATCCTTACTTGGGGATTGGCATAGAGAGTTTGATAACCTTTTTGAGTTGCTAGGATGTCCTGCAGAGTTGCAAGTAGATCAAGCTGATTACTTTTTGACGGGAAAAGCTGGTTTGTGGTGGAATCGTAGTAAGGAGGTCATAAGGGAATCTTAGAGGGAGAGTGATGAATCTTTTATCACTTGGATGGGTTTCAAGGAGACTATGAGGACTGTATTTGTACCAGAGCATATTAGGAGTAAAATGAGAGCTGAATTTGATTCTTTCAAGATGACTGATGAAATGACGGTGGAGAGCTATCACAATAGGTTTATGGAATTGGCATAATATGTGTCTTATTTGAACTTTAGTGAGGAGATGCTAGCATTAAGGTTTGAACAGGTGTTGACAACAACTATTAAGAAGAGGCTTGCAGCTGGTCAGCCAAGTAGCATGGATGAGGTTTACCAAAGGGCTGGGCATGCAGAGAGGATTGCTGATATATTGCAAGAGGAGAAGAAGGGGAAGGGGGAAAAAAGGAAGAGTGAGACACCAAGTGAGGGAGCTGGGGGTGGCAAGAAGCAAAACAATACTCAACCTAAATAATTTTTAGTTGGAGGACCTAGTTATGGGGGTGGGGTGAGCTTGGGTGGTGGTAATTGGGGTCAGCATTCTGGTGCAATATTTGGGTGGAGATGTTACAATTGCAACAGGTTGGGTCACCGAGCGTTTGAGTGTAGAAGTGAAACCAGGAACGACAATAGAGGGAGTAATCAAGGGAACTATAGAACTCCAGCACCAAGTATTGGAAGCAATAGGTATCCGGGACAATGGAGTACTCAGAGGAGCTACAACAATAGGCAAGGCAATGGGGGCAATCAGAGTAATGGTGGAAAGACTTTTGGTACAGCAAGTACGGTACAAGGGAGTGGGGAGAAGGGTAACTAGTTTAATGAGTAGATTAGAGTCTTAAAATTTATATAAGTATTTAAGTTGTCAGTAGTTTAATAAAGTAATAGTAGTTCCGAAACTTCGGGACGAAGTTTATTGTTAGAGGGGTAGAATGTGACACCTCATGTTTTAAGTTTATTTTGTGATACATTTTCATGTTTTGAATTAGTTTTGTGATACATTTTGATAAGTATGATATTGTTTGATAATGATTAAGTAAGTTAATTATGTTGCAATGATCATAAGTTGGAATGGGGGTCAGTTGTGCGGATGTTTATAAATGTTGTTTTAGTAGTATGGGCGAACTTCAGGAGGAAGTTCATTTTAAGTGGGGAAGACTGTAATACCCCATAATTTAATAATAATTTATGAGAATAATTTATATAATTTAAATAATTAATTAATGAGATTTCTAATAATAGTTGCGAGAAAGATGGTAATTAAATAATAAAATAAGTAAGCAAGTTGGGAATTGGATTGTTACGGTATGTTTTTGTTGTTAGTATTTATTCCTACTCAACCTCGCGGTTGACTGTGTATTCGTGAACACCTGCGGTGAACCGTTTTATGGGGAGCAAATTTGACAGGTACTAAAGATTAGCTGACTCGGGAGCATTGGGATGAGAGCTCCACTTGGACCATAGTTGAAGTCTAGATCACATAGAACAATTATATCACTTTATTTATTTCCCCTGCGAGTTGTAATTATTTTATATGAAGTTTTAGTTAGCTAAATTTGCAATAAACATGTAATCGCTAAGTTTTAATTTAAAGTACTTGTATTGTTGTACTTTATTATTCACTACCTCGGGAAACAGAGATGGTAACAGTCCTATTTATTTGGGAATGTCTAGCTAAAGGCTCCTGAATAAATGGGAGTGTTACAAATCATCTACTTTTCATATGAGATATGGTTAAGCATGGTACCTAAATTGTAGCTTGTTTCGATAGTAAACATGTGTTGTCTCTTCTTACATGATCACGAGAACAAAGGGTTTGTGGCTCGTGATGTTGTTTATTAAAGAAAAGAGGATTATTTCTTAAAGACAGACTGGGAGAAAATGTCCAAGAGCCACAAACTGAGAATACGACGTAGGAAGATGTTCCTTCTTGGTCAAAATCAGTAATTATTTCTTCGAAACCTGAAGTGGACAGGAGTCATGTTATTTTTGAAAGTAACAAACCTGTAAGTTATTAAGATGCTTTATCTAGTTTCAACTCCGCCAAAGTCTGAACTGAACATAAACATTAAGATATTTCCATAACTTGGTTGATTGGTGGTAAGAGGTTTACACCAATTGCAACGCTTCGTTAATTTCGGATTTAATAATATTATTTGACTGTTGGATTTTAAAATCATCTTGCATGAGTTTTGTAAATCGCAACTATCCTAAGGTAGGATACGAACTTAAGAAGAAATCTTAAGTAAAAGTCAAGGAGTTGGATGGTATGTTTCATTCATGTAATAAACTTTTCTCGATTTGTCGAGTAGTTTTGTTTATACATGAAGTTTAGTGGGAGTAGGGTGGTATAATTAGTCTTATATGTGAATAACATATTGATCACTGTGAGTGATGAAAGAATTAGGAGAAGAATAATACATCTCTAAGATATCCAGTTCGATGGATATTATAATAAAGTTAATATTTTTATGTTAATAAGAATCTTGACAAGATTCAAAAGTATTGAACATGAAGAAATTGAATCCATTTGTTTCCGCTGGGGATTAATTCATTACGCTAAGATGTATTACCATTCTTAAACCTCGCATAGTTGGAGTATGACGAGATGTTACAAATCGAATCTTTGAGAGAAGTCTCTATTCAGCCACATAGTTCATTAGTTAGTACTCAGGAAGTACAAAAGATATGAAGCTAAGCATTTAAAAATGAGATGGATTTATGTGCAAGAAATTACACAAAAACCATATTCTAAACTCATATGGATGGTTAGAGAACCATCTTGGCTATATTATTTAAGGAGGATATCTGCTAGAAACGTCCTAGGTATTTGAACAATGAGATACACACAACGGAAATTGAGTACACTTGCAGTAATGAGATATGCTAGAAGGAGGGGATGATGCTAGGATTAGGTTTTGTGAATTGGAGGAACTATGGTAGTTCGTTCCAATAACTGAAGGTCCTATACCTACTCGCTGTGAGGACAGTGGGAGCTATTCTAAGGCAAGAGAGCCTATGTCTAGATTGGATCTGGACACGTACACAAAAGTTTTATAATAAAGATTATACATAACGAAGGGAAAAAGTATATAGTAAGGTTAGGAAAGTGCAAAGTATTGCTAAGACTTACTAACCAAAGCCTTCTCATAGGCTTAGCATGATAAGTCATGCCATATCAATTGAATTGAGATGATCAACAATATACAAAATCAAAAATGAATTATAGATTATGTAGTAATTGATATTGTATCAATTTTACATATGTGATAATGCATTCATCGTTTGAGTTTTATTATAAACTCTTTTATTACTTTGTTACATCCAAATAGGATTGTAGGGATAATATTGAACCCTATTAAAGTGAACTGGATGAACATAGTATTGGCCCCTAGTTACTTATATGAGTTAACGTCTCCAAGTGACTAGAGTCTGATGCGATTGATGGCAAGTTCAAGTGCCATAGAGTCATAAGGGATGACTAGTCGATCACATAGGCAGACTGTATGGGACCCTTTGTCGGGCAGTGACCGCTTATAGAGTTCTGGTAATTTTTATAAAGCCTGGTCATGGCAAGAGCTACTATAGTATTCTTATGAGTCGATTCTTTGACTAAAGACCGTTCGCCCAAGTTGGCACAGTTTCTGATTGGCTTTGATTTATGCTCTATGACTGTCGTAACTGAAGTCAAATGGGTATCCTTTGGGTCATGATGAACTGTGGCTATACGAAGGGAATAGTGCGATAGGAATTTTCCACCCCCTTGTCAGGGTTATCTAAAATCTACGGCAGATAATTCCGGTCAAACAGTTACTCTCCAGATCGAGGAAACCACTCTAGATATGATCACATGCAAGTATGACCTGCGAGACACCTTGCATTGAGTGGGAGATGATGTAATAGGACAAGAGAATTGGTGACGCACACTTGTCTCGGACAAGTGTGAGATTGTTGGAGTATTTGTCCTCAACAATAGTGCGATCACATATTAAATCTCATAACAAGAATATAAAAGGGATGATTCAATATATTGTCAATTGATCAACATTAATTGGTAACGATTGACTGACCAGATTTTGACGTTACTATCGTTTGACGGTGGTGATCAGTTGATCCCTTAAGGTCACACCTATAGGACAATACCCTTAACTGATAAGTTAATTAATTGTATGTCGATACAGATTAATTAAACCCTTAAATAGAACAAATTTTATCAATGAGTGAGAGTTATATATCTTATTTTAATTTGATTAAATAAGATTCAATTTGGTAATTAATATGTTATATTAATAAAATTGATTAATGTTTATGAAACATTTGAGATAAGAGTAATTAGGTAATCATAATTGCAAAATGTTGTAGATTATATTGACTAGACTTAAGATGACCCATTTTATATACATGTAATTGTGAATTACTAGTCAATTTGATAAATATAATTTATTTGATATAAAATGATATTTAATTTGTTAAATATGCATTATAATATCAAATAACATGTTATATGTAACATGACCTACCAAATTACAAATGACAAATTACAAAGATAAAATAAAGGTCCATTTTATGTATGAAAACCGATTGAATTAGGGGTTAGTGGGTGATGATTTTGTCATTAGTTTATTGTATGCTTAAGACATCATCATTACACCATAAGCATGCCTAAAAACTCTAGGACCTACTCTATCTTATGGGTAAGAACAGAAAGAATTATGACAAGTGAAATTACCCTTCCCCATGAGTAGTAAAAACCGGTCTCCCCTCTCCCATTAAAGGTTAGAAGAAGTTCTCATCTTTATAATTATTATTCTCATGTTTTTGTGAAAAACATCTATCTTTATCTCTCTACATAAAAATTGTTTTATGCATAAAAATTTGTTCATAAATTCTAATATTCACATAAGATTACTATGGTAGTAATACAACTAATATAAGAATTAATATTTAAGGTTAACTAATTTTATTACCTAGTTAGTAATATGATTAGTGTTATGGGAATGTCTTGGGTGAATCACTAAGGAGGCATTCTACACTTGAATGCTTGAAGGTTCTTGTAGGATCATCCAAAAATGGCATTAGCTCAAGATCTAGATTTGGAAGGAGTCAAAATCTAGTGCCCTAAATCCGTCACAAATGTATGTAAGAAAATCGTTTTCTCCTTACTTTTGATTAAAACATCTTGCATGCAACTAGATCCACTAGTATATAAATTATGAGTAATTTATAAAATGACTAGATGAGTCTAATAGGGATATATGAACCTAACAATATCTCACTTGATTCATGTAGTTAGTTGCATATAGACTTGAATTCATGCATAGACACTAATGATCAAACCTCATTTTTTCTACACTAGAAATAGTGCTTAAATCGGTTTGGGGAGGTTTGATCATAGGTGAGAACATGCATCATTTAGTGTAGTTTAGATTGCATTCATTTGTTATATATGTCATATAGAATTGCACTTAGTTAGAGCATGCATTCACTCATATCATTGCATTTAGTTCCATAAATTCTAAAATCCAAAAACATGTATTTTTTTTTTCATTCCTACTCCTACATGTACATGGAGGACAATTCCAAAATAAAGTGGGGGATGGAATTTATATTACAAAATACAAAAAAATTGAAAAATTTCGAAAAAACCCAAAAATATGTTCTTTAATTTCTTAAAAACAAAATCCATAAAAATTTGAAAATTTCAAAAACCAAAAACATGTTCTTTAATTTAGTATTGTAGAATTGTATATACTTGTGTTGTTGTTCTCTTCTCACATAGATACAACACTACATTTGAGGTATTGTCGAGGGAATGTGAAGACCGCTTGGTATAATCGTTCTAATCCCTTTTTTCTTCCATTTCTTTTCATTATTCATATGAGGAGGATGGGTTTACATGTCAAGGAGGATGTTTTGCATTTTGTTATGGCGGTTTGTGTACCTATGTGTTGTTATGAGTTTCCATTTAGTTTATATGGCATAATAGTTGATAGAAACATATGCATTAGAGGTTGTGTATATGTTAGTTACATCATGGCATGTAGTTGCATGGTTAGAAAATTTGCTGAAAATGCCTATTTAGGAAGCTTGACAAGTGTGTATATAAGGCTCTCGTAGATACTTTTTCTCCTTGAGACTCTGTTTGCTAGAACACCCTCAAGACACCCTAGGATGTGTCATACTAGTATTTTTTGACCCTTGGACTAAGGCCTAGTCAAGAGTACCTTGTGGTGTGATAACTCCTTGGCTACCGTTTATTCCAAGGTGACCCTTGATGCCATGCAATCGTTTTTTCATCACTAACATCATGTTTTGCCAAATACAAAGGGAATGGGCACAAAATTCTCCAAATTGAGTTCAAGTACGAAAATGAAAATAAAAAAAATTGTACAAAAATGCATCAATGAAAAGAGGTGCAAAAATAGATTCCTAAGCTTCAATATTGGGAAGCCCTTTAATCAGACACCCAATCCCGCCCGCGTTAGCGGCCTCTACTGATCGATCGTGGTTGTTTAAGTGCAAAAGTTGATAAAACGGTGTAAATGCATGAATGCACATCCAAAAGTGTTAACCTAACATGTGAGCTTTCTAAGTCGGTTTGTTAATCCAAATATCAAGCATAAGATGTCAAGTTGGATTTAGATTGATTTACATGTGAAAACGGAAATTAAACATCCATTTACCAAATTCGGGTTATGATGCTTAACACGATCCATTATTGAAAAAGGGTGTCAAATGACAAAGTGTAAAAACGCAAATTTGTCAATCTGATCTGTCATGTATTCGGATTAACCGTAATCGGGATCGTCCTAGACAAGTGCTAAAAATGAGGCAGAACCGTGCCAGGCAGCCCCATTGGGGCGCGAGCCTATTGGCGAGGTAAGGGGCTCTGCCCAGGTTTTGAAATATGAAAGCAGAGGAACTCTTGGGGCGCGAGCCATGGGGCGGACCAAGGGGCGTCTCCTGGTTGTTAAAAAGGTTGTTTAAAACCGTTTTTTGTGATTAATGATTTGCAAATATGATTTGCATGACTCGGAATAATTACTATCATATTAGTAATATTCGTTGTCGGATTTACAAGTTTAAAAAGCATAGTTTACAAACAAAAATGTAAAATATTTTATTTGAACTAATCATGTTAAGTTCATTTCATTGTAATTAGTCAAGTTAATCATCGTACTCGGATTAAACCGACATGGTATAAAGAACCAAGGATGATTATGGATTATGACTAATATGTTTACAAGTGTAAATAAAAGAGAAAAATGGTAAATAAATAAAAGGGTGTTAAAATACCCATTAAAATGTAATTAACCAATAATATCATCGAGTCACGGAATAAACTGTCATGGTATAAAGAACCAAAGATGATTTTTGCAATGGTCAAAATATTTGTCATAAAAATTATTTGAAATGGTAAAAACCATAAAACGAAAGAAGTAAAAATAAAATAAAGTGTTGAAGGAAAGACGAACTCAAACACGGACGAGTCTGACCCAGACACCCACAAGAGGCGCGAGCCTCCCTACATAGCACGGAGCTCCCGTCTCAGGCCAAAACTCGGTTTTGGCTCGTCTAACCTATATTTGAATCGTGTTATGCATTGTTCATGCTTATAAACTCATCAAAACAGTAAAGACATGAATTAAAGTGAGATATTTACACCCTTAAACAGACGTATTTTGATGTTTGCGAAGTAGACGACTTTAGAGAAGGTTTTCTCGTTGCGACTACTCACGATCAAGAAGTTTAAAAGAGTGCCTTAAAAAAGGATTTTGTTTTGAAAATGTGTTGAAAATATGTTAATTAAAACATGTTGACTGATGAATTGAGTTGGTCAAATGGGTCGGTCGAATGCACGGCGACGGTACCAAACAATATGTGTAAGGTTTGTGTTTACGATTGGTAGGTCGTAAACACGTGTCGATTTTGTGACTTAGGAAGTCGAGTCTAGAAGGTTAAGAGAGAGGTGAAGGGGCGGACGCTCGCGTGAAGATTATGGGTTATGATGGTGGGTATTTATAGAGAAATGTGGGATGGTAGGTCGGTTGAGTTTGCTTGGAGGCTAAGCAGACACAACATTCAGGCGCGAGCAAGCCTGCTATGCAATGGGGTGCCCTGTCCTTTTCAATTTGGACGTGGCCAATTCTCCATCCATTGTTTGGTTGGTTTGATTTGTGACAATCAAATAGGATATCGTGTAACAATATGGGCATCTAATAAGATGATTTTACGTGTTACTTGAGGTAGGTGTTTTGTGTGCTTGACTCGAGTTTGACCCGTGTGAGTCGGGATTTGAATTTTCGAGTCGGTTTTTGGCCCCGTGTTGGTTTTGACTCTAATTAGGGTCATTTTTATGGAAATGACATGATAAAGACATTCATGGCATTATTTTTGACATTCGGGATTTGGGTTTACTCAGGTTGACTCGAGTTGCGGGTTTCTGAGTCGGTTTTGGGTCCGAAGACGGTTTTAACTCTAAATAGTGTTATTTTAATGCAAATGAATTTAGAAAACTTTTGAAATCATTTTTTATATCCGAGTAGTGCATCAAACCGTCTCATGTATAGCCAATCCACGTACACATATCAAAAACACGTTACAGTCCGATCATCATCGGGTGGTTTTTTGAAGGTGCGGATATTGGGTATCTACAGAGCCCCTACTTTGACTGAGGCTTGGACAGGGCGAAAGTCAAAGTATAATCTCCTGGTCAATCGAAGATTACAACCTGAAGACCATTGCGACGCCGAGGCGACTCAAAAGGGTTTGAGCCAACGACCAGCCGTCGGGAAGGGCGACGTCGAGGCGACTCGGGGATTCGAGTCAAGGACTTGCCGTCGAGAACATTTTAAAGTCTGTCGACTTCCGATGAGGGTCGTTTAAAGTCCATTAGCCTACGTATAAAGGCTCGCCAGCCATAAGAAGGAGTCATACCTGAGGCATCTTCGGGATATGTCCTTGAGTCGTATCTTGTGTACGTGCAAAGGCTCGCCAGCTGTGATAAGGAGTCATACCCGAGGCATCTTCGGGATACGTCCTTGAGTTGTGTCTTGTTTGCGGATAGAGGCTCGTCAGCCATCTATGGTCGAATGATCGAGTGTGGAAATTAGCATGTGTGACATCCATTTTAAAAATCGGCACTCGCTCGGGAGTTAGAAACTTCTCAGGACTCACCGGGAATATGATTTGCTGATCGCTGGGAGGTAGCATAAGCCATGTAATCGGCGGGGTTAAAGCTCTCGGGCTTTATGGGTCGTCGTTGGTTGGGAAGAACCCAGTACTCAGTTGGAGTGAGTTTGTCTTCTCAAGATTACGTGCATGGTTAGTGACCACACAAATCCGCAGTCGCATAGACAAACATGTTGAATGCAAGCATATAAGCACATAAGCACATACGTATGTAAGCATGTGAGCATGTGAGCAGTTAGCATATAAGCAACTAGCACGTAAGCATATAAGCATGTGGGCAGTTAGCATATAAGCAACTAGCATGTAATATCTCACGCGAAGGGAGATAGAAGTATTGAATGTTGTGAAGCTTAAAAGAGAGTCTTGATGCTAGTGGATCCGTGACTTAATAGATTGGAGACACGTGACCGTTGGGATACTGACTCACACAGACGCATACTAACAGACTGACAAATAGGCAGTCGTGAATGTGATACCAACTCAGTATCGACACGACACGGGGGTGACTCTGACAGACTTTGCACATGTAAGTGCAACTCCTAGCCACGAAAGGGTGACAACGTGTATCAAATCCTTGGAGTAGACGGTCCGCTCAGCTGGGGAACATGAATTGATTATCTTCTCCAGACATCTTTTCCCTTGTTTTCTTGTTTGAGATCCCTTCTCGAGTTTTGATGATTCGGAGAGCGGAACCAAGACCTTGTCATTGTCCGAACCGAGCACTGGGCTATGGGCGGTTTATTTTGGACTGTAGTTGAGACTCGAAAAAAGTTGAGGGTAAAGGGTGGGTGGCGTCTTAAAAGAGAAGCCCCTAGAGTGAGAAGGTGGGAATTTGACAAAATAAGGAATGGGTGACGTCTTAAGGAAGAAGCCCCCAGTAAAGAGGTATAAGATTAATTTTTGCAGCTGGGTGGGCTGCTTTTGAGGATTGATGTTGATGGTTGAGATTGAAACGGGGCGTGCGTTTGTGAAAGGGGTATGCGGTTGTGTCCTTGTTGGGGACTGCCTACGTATTCGCATGTTTGCAAAATCAAACCAGATCGTAGTTCTGAGCTGGTTATTGAGGATTGAAAATTGGAAAGGGTTGTGAAGGAGTATGCGGTTGTGCCCTTGTAATAAGACTGCCTATGTATTCGCGTGTTTGCGAAATCAAACCAGATCGTAGTTCTGAGTGTGTGTCTAAGCGAGATGTTAGGACCTTGAAGTGATTTTGAGGTGTATGGTTGTGTCCTTGAGGGACTGCCTACATATTCACGTGAATTGAAATCAAACCAGGTCGTAGTTCTGAATGTGTGCCTAAGCGAGTTGTTAGGATCTTAAAGTGTGGAGGTCACGACGGTAAAAGCCGTTTGGTGACTCGTCTGAATGTGTGCCTAAGCGAGTTGTTAGGACCTTAAAGTGTGAGGGTCACGACGGTAAATTCCGTTTGGTGACTCGGGAAATTGATTTGAGATAATTCATCGTTGATCATGAATCGAAGAGGTGTAATTTGTGAAAATGTTCCTTATCATGTGAGCACACTAAAAAGTGGACCCTAAGGGTAGATTAGGTATGTCCCATTCTCGGTAGCAAAGCATCCGAGGACTCCGTATCTGGGTCAGGGTGAAAATGGCTTCAACATCAGGGAATGTGGAGCTTAGTAATAATAGGTTTGTTTGGCAGATAAAAATCTGGGGTTGAGGGTCACAACGGAAGGTTCCGTTTGGTGACTCGAAAGTTGATTGGAGATAAATACCTCTTGATCATGAATCGAAGAGGTGTAATTTCTGAAAAAGTTCCTTATCATTTGAGCACACTAAAAAGTGGACTCTAAGGGTAGATTAGGTATGTCCCGTTCTCGATGGCAAAGCATTCGAGGACTCCGTGGGGATTGTGGTGCGAAATGGCTTCAACATTAGGGAATGTGGAGCTTGGTAATAATGGGTTTGCTTAACAGATAAAAATCTGGAGCAAGAATTTTGTGGTGTTTAGGCCGATGGGTAACGGCTTGTAGTGCGGTGCGGAATGGGGTCTCCGGCTTGATGTGGCCTGAGCATGCAGTGGTTGGTAAATAATATGGGATCAGATTTCCATGTTTGGACCTTAAAGGTCAAGGTGTGATATTACGAGCTTGAGGGGAATCCTCAGAAGTCTAGATAGTTCTCCCTATAGCAATCTCTAGAAGGACTTAGGGGTCAAGCAGTTTTGGTTGAGGTTTTGGTATTTGGTGTTTTGGACTCATGGGTCCTAGGCTTTGGACTTGTTGGACGCATGGGTCCTGGGCTTTGGACTTGTTGGTCCTGGACTTGGTATTTTGGACTCATGGGTCTTGGACTTTGGACTTGTTGGTCCTGGACTTGGTGTTTTGGACTCATGGGTCCTAGGCTTTGGACTTGTTGGTCCTGGACTTGGTGTTTTGGTGTTGGACTTGTTGGTCCGAAGTTTGAAAAGTGACGGTTTTTAAATCCGCCATTTTGAGTCTTTGTGAAGATAATGAATCTGAATTCTGTTATTTCATTTTCTTGAAAAGTGACGGTTTTGAATTTCGTCATTTGAAATTGTAGGAAATAACGAATTTGAATTTCGTTATTTCAATTTCCTGAGGAGTGACGGTTTCCAATTACGTCATTTGAAATTGTGGGAAAATAGCGAATTTGAATTTCACTATTTCGTTTTTGTTTGAAAAGGGCGGTTGTAATTCCATCGTGCAGAATTGTGAGAGAATAACGAATTTCAATTTCGCTATTTCATTTTTGTTTTGAAAATGACGGTTTTATTTTCCGTCGTTTGAAATTTGTGAAAATAGTGAACTTGAATTTCACTACCTTGTTTTTTATTTGAAAATGACGGCTTTAATTTCCGTCGTTTGAAATTGGTGAAAATAGTGAATTTGAATTTCACTACCTTGTGTTTTTATTTGAGAATGACGGTTTTAATTTCCGTCGTTTGAAATTTGTGAAAATAGTGAACTTGAATTTCACTATCTTGTTTTTGATTTGAAAATGACGGTTTTAATTTCCGTCATTTGAAATTTGTGAAAATAGTGAACTTGAATTTCACTATCTTGTTTTTGTTTTGGCTTTAGCCTTGGCTTGGCCTTGAGTGAATTGCTTTTAGCCTTGGTTTTTGCTTTGGCCTTGAGCTTTAGCTTTGGGTGAACGGATGTTGGCTACGGTCTTTGATTTTGGCCCATTGCTTTGACTTTGGTTTTCGATTTATTGGTTCTTTGTCGTCCTTCGTTCGAGGTTGGTAAAGGTGCATACGGGGATGTACCCGTTGGTGAAAGGTTGATTCTTTGTGATGGGACGTTTTTGTGGGGAATGGGCTTGCCTTCCGTCATTGAACATGAACAAGGAGATGTTCTGGTTTGTTATCTAGGTTCGTCGTAGGATCCCTTTGATACAAGCTCGTTCTATATTGGGTGCTAATGAAAGGTTTCATTGCCATACATGGAATAGGTAAAGAAAATGGACACGGAGTTTCGAGTCCTCCGCTTACTCGGTGCGGAACGTCACTCGAGTGTACTCACGTTGAATTGGAACATGTTGTATGCTTTAAATCAATTCTCAAATCAATTCTCGTTGTCAACGGGAAATGGTAAAGGGGAGAATATATGATAGTTGAAAATCGTGCTTTTATTTAGATAAATAAGATGTTAGCACAGACTCGATGAAAACATGTGAAGCATGGGGACAACCCCCAGTTTGTCACTTAGGAATAAAAGGACAAACGCTAGGATAGATATGAGAAAGCCTACGACTCGGACTCAGACTCAGACTTAATCGTATATACGGACTCCTAATCATTATCTTCCTCCTCGAAGGTCTCCTTCGCAGCATCCAGTGGCTTGAATGTTTGATCTTGAGCATTGACCCACTTGAGCACTTCACTCTCGTTTTTGGGGATTATATGAGGACAATAGTCGATGAGGCTTTTATCTCCTTGCAGAAAAAGATGTTCATTAGGGTTGTCTTCATCACTTGGTTGGCATAGGGATGAAGCTATCAGTTCATGATTGTCGATCATATTTTGAATAACATGTTTCAGTTTGAAGCACGTTTCAGTGTCATGACCATTCCCTTGATGATATTGGCAATAGGAATTGCCGTCCCAGAAACGGCTTTTCTTGCATTCAGACGGGTCCGGAGTGGGCCCGATTGGTTGTAGCTTCCCTTCAGTCATGAGCTTTTGAGGAGTTGCGGCATAGGTTGTGTTGAGTTTAGTGAATGTCCTTTGAGAACGCTCGACCTTGCCGTTTGATTTGAGACATTCAGGAAGATTGTCTTGACTGAGAGGTGCAATTATGATTTTGCCAGCCTCGATCATATCTTGAATGGCATGCTTGAGTTTGAAACTGGTTTCGGTGTCATGGCCCTTGCCTTGATGGTATTGGCAATAGGCATTACCATCCCAGAATCGGGCTCTTTTGTGTTCGGGCTTGTCCGGAGTCGGACCAATGGGTTGGAGCATTCCTTCTGAAGCAAGTATCTCTAGAGCGGTGCCATATGTTATTCCCATATCTTTGAATACCCTTTGATGTTTTGCATTGGTTCCTATATTGGTGTTTTTGGGGATGTTTTTGTGAGTTTTGTTTTTGTTTTTGATTTTGTCAATCCAGGGTGGAAACAGGATTTGCTCATTGTCAATGGACAGTTTTTGGGATGTTGTTTGGTATTTTGAAGGGGATTTTGGTGAGGCAATTTCATGTTCTTTGTTAGTAGGTTCATGGATGTGGTAACCATTAGACGGTTCCTCATTTTCAACAGTTGTTAGTTGGTGAAAGGAGGGTTGGTTTTCTCCTTGGTGGTTAGTTTCGTTTTCGGTAGTACCGACCCATTTCCCCAAATTAGCTACCCGGGTGTTCAAATCATCGATAGCCACTTGCAGCTTTAAGAATATGTTGTTGATGGAGACGGAGAGCATCATTATACCGCTTTGTATGCCATCCTCATCAATAGCATGAATTTTCTCATCGTCAGGAAAGATGAGATGAGAGCGGTCTAGGGGAGATTCCTCACTGTGTTCAATAGGGTTTTCAGGATGGTTGTTTTTATTGTTTGTTGAGGGAGGTAATGGTAACTCGCCCTTTTGATCATATCAAGGATAGCACCTTTTAGGGGGAGACACATTTCAGTATCGTGTCCGCGACCTTGGTGATATTGACAAAATAGTTTTCCGACCCATCTTCGACCTCGCTTGCTTGGTAAAGGGTCTGGAGTTAACCAATTGGTTTGAGTTTTCCTTGTGAGAGTAACCATTCCAAGGCTGTGGCATAAGGCATACCCAGATCAGGGAAGGACCTATGAGGTCGTCTGGTTTTGGTTTGGTCGTTGGCCAGTAGCCGGCTTTCAAGGAGCTTAACCTTTTGCTCAATTTCAGAAGAGGGAAAATTCCCGCTTACCAGTTTGTCCTCAACTTAGGAGAGACGAGTGCTCATGTTTTCCACGGTAGCTAGGAGTCGAAGGACCATGTTGTTGGTTTCGGCAGAAGTCATGGCGGACAAGGTTGATCAACTTCTTGAGTTCCTGGTTAGCGATTGATGGCACCCAAGGGATTCCTATTTGACATAACGATTGGCGTTATAACTTGTCTTGGCAAGGTATTGCACAAACAAAGGCAAGTGCGACACATATGTATAAAAGGCAGTTATGTCATGAAGACGCGACGGTGCGACTAGGTTACGAGTTCATTAAAGATCGTGAATGACCTCTCGTGTTTGAACTCTTGGTGCATGACATTGAACTTAGACTCGAGTGTCAACTTTGGCATAGTGATGCCTAGACAGATGACTTTTGACGAGATTTGGAAGTTTGTTGATGGCGTGACGCCGTTGGAAAAGATATGTACACAAACTTGACCTTTGACCCGTAATGTAGGGGAAATGCGGGTTTAAAACCCAAGAGGTTTTGACTCTGCTAACGCCATTAGAGATGTCTCGACAATTAGGCGACACGACCTAGACCAGAAGGTAGGTATTAACTTCGGCGGAGATCCGACGTTATCTAGACGACTTGACTTGAAATCGACTGGACTCTAATCGACTCGAGGCTGATTCGGAAAGGTGGATTGAAATTTTCAAAAATAGAAATTTTCAAAAAGATCCAATTGTCGTTTTATGGACGGCTTCCGAAGAGTAAGGATCTTTAGAAGGTCGACCAGTTGAAAGGGTTGTCTTAGGTTTGTTTTCAAAAGACGGTTTGAGTTGAGATTGTGACGGCTCCGAAAACAATGTCTTGTTTCCGAAGACGATTTTTGAAATTTCGAATCACGGATTAGAAAATCAGGAATTGAAGAATTTGGAAATGTCATCACAATGGCCATGAAAACGGTTAAATTTGTTTTCAAATGGTTTGAAATTGGATTGAAAATTTGAAAACAGTTAAATTTGTTTTCAAATGGTTTGAAATTCGATAGAAATTTGAAAATGGTTAGATTTGTTTTCAAATGATTTTAAATTTGATTGAAATCTGAAAACCGTTAAATTTGTTTTCAAAGATTTGAAATTTGAATTTGAAATTAGAAAACGGTTAGATTTGTTTTCAAACATTTGAAATTGGATTTGAAATTTGAAAATTGGATTTGAAATTTGAAAACGGTTAGATTTGTTTTCAAAAGATTTGAAATTTGAATTTGAAATTAGAAAACGGTTAGATTTGTTTTCAAAGAATTGATTTTGAATTGAAATTTGAAAACGGTTAAATTTGTTTTCAAAGAATTTGAAATAGGATTTGAAATTTGAAAACAGTTAAATTAGTTTTCAAAGATTTGATTTTGAATTGAAATTTGAAAACGGTTAAATTAGTTTTCAAAGATTTGATTTTGAATTGAAAAGTGAAAACGGTTAAATTTGTTTTCAAAGAATTGATTTTGGATTGAAAATTTGAAAACGGTTAAATTTGTTTCCAAATGGGTTGAAGTTTGATTTGAAATTATGAGGACTGAATTCGTCATTACGACGGCTTAGAAAACCGTTTTAACCTTTGAAGGACGGTATGCAAATCGAAAAGTGTGAGAATTGAAATCGTCATTATGACGGCTTAGAAAAGCCAAATTTGATTTCGAAAACGAGATTTGAAATTTGGAAGTTGCACGGGTTGGAATCGTTATTACAACGGTTTGAAAATGTTTTTGTTTTAAAAAATTGATTTCGAATTTTGAAAATTCGAGGGTAGAATTTGTCATCACGACGGCGTAAAAGGACACTTTGAGAATGCAACGGTCGGCAAGGGACCGAGGTTTGAAACGGCCATTATGACGACGTAAAGGGTATTTTGAAATGGTTTGTGAAAGCCAAGGTTTGAAATCGTCATTACGACGGCATGAAAAGGTGTGTTTGAAATGGTTATGAAAACCGGGTTTTGAAATGGCCATTATAACGGCATAAAAAGGTGCTTAGAAACGGTTGTGAAAAACCGTGTTTGAAGATCGTCATTACGACGGCCTAAAAAGGCGTGCAACGGTCGGCAAAAGACCGAGGTTTGAAATGGCCATTATAACGGCACAAAAAGGTGCTTTTGAAAGTTTGAAATGACACCGAAGGACTTATGATCAAGTAGCACATAAGCACTCGCAGTTTCATTATATTATGCATGATGTTGACACGGGTTTTGGCTTAGAAGGGTGGGTTACACACCAAGCAATCAAACCCCGATTTGCGAGAGGGATACCAATCCAAACAAAATGTGTAAGGAGGGTGCCCTAGCCTCGTGCTCGAAGGTAATGAAAGCTCTTTGACGAAACAGAAATGTGTAACGTCAATGGTATGCTTGACTCAATCGGGATTCGAAACGCAGGGATGAGAAAACTCACACCGACGAGACGAGCCAATTGGTCGAAAAGGGTTAGGTTGTGGGCCCGGACAAGGAACCCGACTTATGACCGTAATATCAATTAATGCACTTTAAACCACGACCTCGTTCGAGTTTCACCTCTAATGATCACAAAGAGACAAGTGTCCTAGTTATCCCCAGCGGAGTCGCCAATCTGTGGACATGGGCCACGTCTCGGTCTGTGGATTTGGGCCACCTACCGGTCCGTAGTCACGGGCCACCTGCACGCCAAGCAAATCTGTGGACATGCAACGGTCTAGAAAGCCACGCGCGGTGGCGTTGAAATGCTTTCGACCGGATCATTTTAGATCGGTCGGTTTCGTCTCGGCAAAGGTCTCGAAATGATTAGAGATGTTCGGAATCGCCACCAAGCATTTGTGGGATGCTTGGAACCCGTTCGAAATCCACTTTATACCTCGGTCAAATGAAGCAAAAAGCAGTGTTTGACATAGGTACTAAAGATAAGGACTCGTCCCCCTTTTAGCATTTTATGCCTAAAATGACTCTCGTACGCTCTGGATAAGGCCATCCACTATCCAAAGGT
This sequence comes from Silene latifolia, assembly GCF_048544455.1. Lineage (NCBI taxonomy): Eukaryota > Viridiplantae > Streptophyta > Magnoliopsida > Caryophyllales > Caryophyllaceae > Silene > Silene latifolia. The sequence goes on along the minus strand of NC_133532.1, from coordinate 96,843,706 downwards.
TCTGAGTAAGGAGTGAGGGTACGTATTGGGAAGCCCTTTAATCAGAAACCCAATCCCACCCGCGTTAGCGGCCTCTACTGATCGATCGTGGTTGTTTAAGTGCAAAAGTTGATAAAACGGTGTAAATGCATGAATGCACATCCAAAAGTGTTAACCTAACATGTGAGATTAATTACTATCATATTAGTAATATTCGTTGTCGGATTTGCAAGTTTAAAAAGCATAGTTTACAAACAAAAATGTAAAATATTTGATTTGAACTAATCATGTTAAGTTCATTTCATTGTAATTAGTCAAGTTAATCATCGTACTCGGATTAAACCGACATGGTAAAAAGAACCAAGGATGATTATGGATTATGACTAATATGTTTACAAGTGTAAATAAAAGAGAAAAATGGTAAATAAAGAAAAGGGTGTTAAAATACCCATTCAAATGTAATTAACCAATAATATCATCGAGTCACGGAATAAACCGTCATGGTATAAAGAACCAAAGATGACTTTTGCAATGGTCAAAATATTTGTCATAAAAATGATTTGAAATGGTAAAAACCATAAAAGGAAAGAAGTAAAAATAAAAGAAAGTGTTGAAGGAAAGACGGACTCAAACGCGGACGAGTTTCACCCAGACACTCATAAGAGGCGCGAGCCTCCCTGCATAGTAAGGAGCTCCTGTCTCAGGCCAAAACTCGGTTTTGGATCGTCTAACCTATATTTGAATCGTGTTATGCATTGTTCATGCTTATAAACTCATCAAAACAGTCAAGACATGAATTAAAGTGAGATATTTACACCCTCAAACTTACGTATTTTGATGTTTACGAAGTAGACGACTTTAGAGACGGTTTTCTCGTTGCGACTACTCACGATCAAGAAGTTTAAGAGAGTGCCTTAAAAAAGGATTTTGTTTTGAAAATGAGTTGAAAATATGTTAATTAAAACATGTTGACTGATGAATTGAGTTGGTGAAATGGGTCGGTCGAATGCACGGCGACGGTACCATATAATATGTGTAAGGTTTGTGTTTACGATCGGTAGGTCGTAAATACGTGTCGATTTTGTGACTTAGGAAGTCGAGTCTAGAAGTTTAAGAGAGAGGTGAAGGGGCGGACGCTCGCGTGAAGATTATGGGGTATGATGGTGGGTATTTATAGAGAAATGTGGGATGGTAGGTCGGTTGAGTTTGCTTGGAGGCTAAGCAGACACCCCATTGAGGCGCGAGCAAGCCTGCTATGCAATGGGGTGGCCTGTCCTTTTCAATTTGGACGTGGCCAATTCTCCATCGATTGTTTGGTTGGTTTGATTTGTGGCAATCAAATAGGATGTCGTGTAACAATATGGGCATCTAATAAGATGATTTTAGGTGTAACCTGAGGTAGGTGTTTTGTGTGCTTGACTCGGGTATGACCCGTGTGAGTCGGGATTTGAATTTTCGAGTCGGTTTTTGGCCCGGTGTCGGTTTTAACTCTAATTAGGGTCATTTTAATTGAAATGATATGATAAAGACATTCATGGCATTATTTTTTACATTCGGGATTTGGGTTGACTCAGGTTGACTCGAGTTGCGGGTTTCTGAGTCGGTTTTGGGTCCGAAGACGGTTTTAACTCTAAATAGTGTTATAATGCAAATGAATTTAGAAAGGTTTTGAAATCATTTTTCATATTAGAGTAGTGCATCAAACCGTCTCATGTATAGCCAATCAACGTACGTATATCAAAATAACGTTACAGTCCGATCATCATCGGCTGGTTTTTGGAAGGTGCAGATACTGGGTATCTACAGAGCCCCCACTTTGACTGAGGCTTGGACAGGGCGAAAGTCAAAGTATGATCTCCAGGTCAATCGAAGAATACCACCTGAAGACCATTGCAACGCCGAGGCGATTCAAAAGGGTTTGAGCCAAGGACCTGCCGTCGGGAAGGGCGACGTCGAGGCGACTCGGGGATTCGAGTCAAAGACCTGCCGTCGGGAAAATTTTAAAGTCTGTTGACTTCCGATGCGGGTCGTTTAAAGTCCATTAGACTACGTATAAAGGCTCGCCAGCCATAAGAAGGAGTCATACCTGAGGCATCTTCGGGATATGTCCTTGAGTCGTATCTTGTGTGCGTGCAAAGGCTCGCCAGCTGTGATAAGGAGTCATACCCGAGGCATCTTCGGGAGACGTCCTTGAGTTGTATCTTGTTTGCGGACAGAGGCTCGCCAGCCATCTATGGTCGAATGATCGAGTGTGGAAAATAGCATGTGTGACATCCATTTTAAAAATCGGCACTCGCTCGGGAGTTAGAAACTTCTCAGGACTCGCCGGGGATATGAGTTGCTTCTCGCTGGGAGGTAGCATAAGCCATGTAATCGGCGGGGTTAAAGCTCTCGGGCTTGATGGGTCGCCGTTTGTTGGGAAGAACCCAGTACTCAGTTGTAGTGAGTTTGTCTTCTCAAGATTACGTGCATGGTTAGTGACCACACAAATCCGCAGTCGCATAGACAAACATGTTGAATGCAAGCATATAAGCACATAAGCACATAAGCATGTAAGCATATGAGCATGTGAGCAGTTAGCATATAAGCAACTAGCACGTAAACATATAAGCATGTGGGCAGTTAGCATATAAGCAACTAGCATGTAATATCTCACGCGAAGGGAGGTAGAAGTATTGAATGTTGTGAAGCTTAAAGGCGAGTCTTGATGCTAGTGGATCCGTGACTTGATAGATTGGAGACACGTGACCATTGGGATACAGACCCCCACAGACGCATACTAACAGACTGACAAATAGGCAGTCGTGAACGTGATGCCAACTCAGTATCGACACGACACGGGGGTGACTCTGACAGACTTTGCACATGTAAGTGCAACTCCTAGCCACGACACGGTGACAACGTGTATCAAATCCTTGGAGTAGACGGTCCGCTCAGCTGGGGAACATGAATTGATTATCTTCTCCAGACATCTTTTCCCTTGTTTTCTTGTTTGAGATCCCTTCTCGAGTTTTGATGATTCGGAGAGCGGAACCAAGACCTTGTCATTGTCCGAACCGAGCACTAGGCTATGGGCGGTTTATTTTGGACTGTAGTTGAGACTCGAAAAAAGTTTGAGGTTAAAGGATGGGTGGCGTCTTGAAAGAGAAGCCCCCAGAGTGAGAAGGTGGGAATTTGACAAAATAAGGAATGGGTGACGTCTTAAGGAAGAAGCTCCCAATAAAGAGGTATAAGATTAATTTTTGCAGCTCGGTGGGCTGCTTTTGAGGATTGATGTTGATGGTTGAGATTGAAACGGGGCGTGCGGTTGTGAAAGGGGTATGCGGTTGTGTCCTTGTTGGGGACTGCCTACGTATTCGCATGTTTGCGAAATCAAACCAGATCGTAGTTCTGAACTGGTTATTGAGGATTAAAAATTGGAAAGGGTTGTGAAAGGAGTATGCGGTTGTGCCCTTGTAATAGGACTGCCTACGTATTCGCGTGTTTGCGAAATCAAACCAGATCGTAGTTCTGAGTGTAATACCCGCCCTTTTAGAGACCCTTTGACCAGCGTTGACTGACCTTGGGAGCGGGAATAGCCTTGGAAGTGAGTGCCAATATCATCTTAGGTTACGTGTTGAGAGTGGTACTCGATAGAGTAGAGGCTACTCGATCGAGTAGCTAGGTTACTCGATCGAGTAGGGGGTCACTCGATCGAGTATGTTGGGTACTCGATCGAGTACCGAGTTTTCAGCGAGGGTTTTATATCGCGTTTTGTTAAATCCGCAAATCACTTCCGCCACTTTCCTCCTATCCTTCAGTCGCCTCTTTCCCTTCCCTTCACCTCAAAACCTCCATGGAAGCCTTCTTGAAGATCCTTGAACCTTAGGAGGGCATCACTTGTGTCGGGTAGCGGTCTCTTGCTGAGTTTTCTCCCTAATAGGTATGTCATAATCATCATCCGTGTCCTTGTTCTTTTGGTTAGGGTTTGTCTGTTAGTAATAGATAATGGTATTCTGGTTATAGGCGTGGCTTGGTCTTGGACATGTTATCCGGCATGGATGGATTGTCGGTTGCTTAAAGGTAGGTTCGCCTACTCGGTTTACGTAGATGGTCTAGTGGGTGGTCGTTGTGATAGTATTGTGATTGTTTGATATAGTAATTGCATTGTGACGATTGTGATTGTGATTGTGATTGCTGTTGGTGGTTCTCGAGGCGTGTCCTCGGCTGAGTGGGGTCACTTGCGGGAGTGGCTTCACGCCCTAGTTTCGCCCTTCGTGGAACCCGCCACGGAAGGGGATGTGCACATTAATGGACAGGGTTATCACTCGGTATAATGAGCGGGGATTTGGTGGGTACGGCTGCGGTCCCCCCTTTGGCGTGGCTGGTCCAAAGTGGATGATCGATGTGATGAGGTTGGTTGGATTATTGTGATTGTGTGTGTGAGGCCGATAACATCGTATTGTTTTGATAGTTGTAGTTGTTATTCTTTGTGTCTTATCTCGATCGACCTTGTGTGGTTGTTTGTTTGTTATGTGTCCGCCGTGATCCCTTATGTTGAGTTGAGCGGTCGGTCTTAGCAGTGTTGATGTTGTTGATAGTGAGTCCGGCGGGGATGAGTCCTCACGAGATATGGCGGTCATAGCGAGTAGTCTTTGAGTTGTACCTTTATATTGTGTTTTTGGTTTAAATCACTTGTAATATAACTTAATAGTTCTTTTATCGACATTTGATTATTACTATCCTCGGGCAACCGAGATGGTTACGCCCGTATATCGTAAGGAAGGCCTAGTTAAGGCTCCTCTGAATATGGGGGTGTTACAAAGTGGTATCAGAGCGACGATTTTGGAACCTGTAACAAATGAACTTAATGAACGTAGCGAGTCTAATAAAATGAACCTGGTGTATGTATAATGGGAGCCCCAGCTGATGCTAGGTTTTGGGTGAGTAGGCGCCCTCATTTCAAAATCTTGGCCCCATGACACTTAAGCCAGTCACATGGTATGGGAATGTGGAGTCCGTGTGTCTATGTGTGATATGTATGTTAATTGTGCCGGAGCTACCTCCGGTTAAGTCTTTGTTAGAGCTAATAGGGGTATGATAATGGTATTTGGGCCGCGTTTAGTAATCATTGGTGAAATTAGTGGAGTTTTTAGAATGATTAGTGAGTTTATACGATGGTTATGAGATATGTGACGGAAGTTTACGTAATAGAGATGCGTGAAAAGGTGGAATTGAATGCCGTGACATGAAGAGTGAACATGTAGGTGTTTGCTATAAGTTAATGATGACGGGAGTCATATACGAGTTTATAAATCCTACAGTAATTACCATGCTGATAGTTATAGAAATATTGAGTAATAATTCGAATCATAGCATATGGTAATGTGTATATGCTTTGTTAATTAGTTGAAACTTTTCCGCTGCGTGACAATTGATGTGAGTAAAATGAATTGCTTATAATTGCATTAGAGAACATGGATAGATTGATGTGTTATGAAGAGTATATAATTATGTGTTATATGAAAGAATAAATTAATGTTAGTTACATGTTTCATGTTATGGTGGAAGCGAGTGTGACAGTAACACGTTAAGACAAGTTTTGAATATGATAGGATGACGTGACTAAGCTTGAGAGTGACTCGGTAGCAGGTAAACCGAGTTGGGCAGTTGTGTAGCGTAAGGTGGCATACACCTTGTTAGTAAGGCAATACATTGTGCGTGATTAATAATTGTAAAACGTGATCGAAGGTAATAATTAGTGCCGAATTCCGAACTTAGTTTGGAATCGACACGCGGTGTTGTTTTGCAGGTATCTTTGATTTACGTCGTACTTCTGCTGAGTACTTAACCTTACTTGACCGAGTGCAATGCCTACTAGACCGAGTAGACCTCACTCGATCTAGTTAGGAAGCTATGATGTCGGGATGTGGGAAAAATTCCTGCAGATACTCGATGATTTAGCTCCTATTCGATCGAGTAGGGTGGTACTCGATCGAGTACCCCGGGCACTCGATCGAGTAGGGTACTGTACAGCGAATCCTACGGGTTTTCTAAAACCCCTAATCTTTCTATTTCTTCTTCTTATTCCCCTATATTTCGACACACCTAAACTACTCTCAACCCTTATTTCCTCTCAAATCCTCTCATACTCTTGGGTTAAGTGGTGATTCTTGGGTTAATTTCCTTGCTTAATTCCGTTTCTTTACTTTGTTAATCAATCAAGGTATGCTATTCTTCTTAATTTACACGGTTTATTGTTTTGAATGTGTTAGAGAAGTGAAACAATCTGAAATTTCGATTATTATGATCAATTTGGTGCTTTTAATTGTTGAAACATGATTCACATGCCTTCTTTCCATGCTTGTTGGTGACTAATTGCTGTAAATTAGATTAGAAATTGCAAAATTTGAACCCGAAATTTCTAGGGTTTCCAAAATTGAAATCGATTTTTGGTTGTTTTACAATGGTTAGTTGGTAGAATTGAGCCTTAAATATTGTTAATATCATGTTGGAGAATAGATGTTGATGATTTTACCTTAGAAAGTGGTTTTAAAACTCCGTATTAAAAGTGCCTCAAATGGAAATTCGTGATTTATAATTGGAATTTAGTGTTGTGGATGACATTATAAGTATAAATTGAACTTCAATATGATAGTAGAAACGGTAATTGATGAAAATATGCCAAAATTATCACAGCTGTAAAGACCGTCTGAAAATTCTAAGCGAATTGTTGTTCATATTATTGAAGGGTGATAAGGATATATTCCAAGTTATTCTTTTCCATTAAAAAAAAAAAAAAAAAGTAAAAAGTAAGAATGTCTTACATGTAATTGGAGGTGTGGTTGGAATAACCTTTAGAATCATGCTACGATATTCGAAATCGTTGAACATATGTAATCACCATGATAAATTTCTTCAATGACTATGGCCTATGAGTAGTAGTAAACTGAGCTTGTATGTCAAATTTTAGAAACTGTTAGTGAATGAGTATACATAGCTTAATATTCAAGGTTAATAGCATGAATTATGTGCTTCACATGTTAAAATTTGTGGGTGAATCGGTGTGCCTAACTGAGTATGTTGAATTCAAATTACATGAAATAAATATTTGCATGTTTATACAAGTTGCTTGAACATATGCCTAAAGCAGATGCCGAGACTGAACCTTGGAATCCGCCAAAGTAAACGGGGGAGGGGTAATCCACCTGAGATGGGGGAAGCGAGTGGACCTGTGGTACCCACAGTTCCCGAATACCCTTCAGTTGTTTTTGTTGATTTCAAACAGAGGGAGCGTTTTGTAGCCTTACAAAAACGCAAAATGAGACCTACGAGGTGTATAGACACTACTGTGTTGGAGGATTTGGGAATAGAGACGGATGTCCGTCACATATTCGAGACGTTGGGTTTTACGGGATTGTATAGGCTGAGGAAACATTCTTATCCTTTCCTCATTCTGGAGTTTATGAGCTCCTTTAGCTATGACCCAGCGGGCCAGACCGTCGAGTTTAGGTTGATGAATACCAGTTTTCTGTTGACTATGGATTTGTTTGCCTCTCACCTTGGGTTGGCCAAGCCTCCCAAGGACTCTATCACCGATATTTCAGCCGAGTGCGGTGTCTGCCGCCTGATGCCTTGTTTGACTGGGAAGCAAGCTCCCACCTCGAGCAATATGCTGATTAATGACGTTCAGCATGTTACCTTGAGGGTCTTTCTCCGTTCTCTTTCGAACCTCCTTTATGACAGAAAGGATATCAGTAAACTGAATAATCATGAGGTCTTGCTTCTGATGTCTTACCTCAACCCGGAGCGGGCCAGGAAAGTGGTCTTTAATGCTCCTTCTATGGTTTGTGCTGCCCTTGCCTTGATGGCTTATTCCTCTTCCCGGTACCTGAGTTGTGGCGCCATCGCCACTCGGTTAGCTGAAAAGCTAACCTCTTTTGAGGCCTCTTCGGAGTACGTGCCTCTAGCTACCCCAGTGCCCACCATGGACCGTGACTATTATCTCGACCTGAAGTGGTTGAGGACCTTGGCTGACGGTAGCCTAGCGTGGAGGGTGTGGGGCATGAGTTGGATGAAAATTCCAGCTCCTCAGCACCTCCCACCGACAGAGCCCTTAGAGCCGGTGGTAGTGGCTGTGGATATGGACGATGAGGAGGAAGAGGAGGAGGATGAGGATAGACCCCGCCAGCTGCAGACCTATCTCATCGACGACACCATCCTCGAGGTGATGCCGGAGCCGACGAAGGGCGAGAATGCGGGAGTTGCGGTGGTGGAGAGACCCAGATTGGGGAGGGGACCCCGTCGAGTGAGGGAGAGGGCCTCAGAGACTAGGCCACAGCCGGTAGCGCCACAGCAGCAGCAGCATCCTTTCCCGTGCTACCCTTACCTCGACAACCCGGAGACGCGATCCAGTTACTTGGCAGAGAGAGTTTCATCTACCTTGACACTCCGGAACATGCACGAGATGGCGTACGCTCAGGGGATAGGGACCGAGGGACCGCATCCGGTGTGGTGGAGTGGAGTTGGGGACTACTCAGGGGTTTTCCATTCCTACGGGGTGGATCAGTCGACGTGGGGGACACCCCAGTCCTTTGCCTACGGTGGCTTGACTCCATGGTACGTGGGCCCAGGAGCAGGAGCAGGAGCAGGAGTGGATGCGGGGATTGGGTCATCGGGAGCAGGAGCTTCTGGCGGTGGTGGTGATGATGAGGTGATGGAGGAGGAGCAGCAGCAGCAGGAGGAGTGATACTCCTTGTTTTATCCTTGTTGATGGTAGTTGGTGTTAGTGGTTAGTAGTGTTGTTAGACTTTAGTAGTTGTTTTGTTCGGACTTTGATTTGGGACTTGTATTGTTGGCCATAAGGCCGGATTTCATATGTTGACTTGTTGCAGGATATTAGACGTCGGGGAGTCGTTCCGACTCGATTCTATATGAGAAGTATGTGCATGTACGTGGTCTATGACAGGTTTTATAAGGAACTTGGCCTGTAGGTACTCGATAGAGTACCCCGTACTCTATCGAGTAGCTGCAAGAAGACGGGATAACAAGCTTTCTGATCTGTAGGCTACTCGATCGAGTAGCCAAGACACTCGATCGAGTAGCATGGCACTCGATCGAGTACCGCTACTTACTCGATCGAGTAGCACTGTTACAGGAGATTTTCAAAAAAATTAAAAATGTTCAATTGTTTTATAATTGCAAGTTTAATGTTTAATGTGGCTAATAGTGCGTAATAACACCTTTGAACCGTTAATTTCATTTACTGGAAGTCGTGTTTGAAGTTTTATGAGCGTATTTCTCACAGTTAGTGAAGCGGTAATAATTTCTTGTTACTTTAATGTTGCATACACCCCATTACGATCTATTTATAGGAGTTGTAACTTCTCGTACATTTGTGCATACCATGTTAACATGTGTTGTCAACGGTGACTAGTTATTCCGGTGGCTTGTGTATGATTTCTAATTTAACGAATATATAGTTAGCGAGTAATGTCCATAACAAATAATATGGTTTTCTTTAATGTTATGATGCAAATAATAGGCAATAGGTGTAGTAATTTTGGCGGTGAACTTCGGGGACGAAGTTCCTTTTTAGAGGGGAAGAGTAATGTCGCGAAAATTATTGCGAAATAAAAGGCTGATTTCGAAGTTATGTTTTGTCTGCTTATAAGGTTTTGTTGTTTAATTGCAAAACTTTCTAGTACCTTGGTTACTTTACTTGTATGAAGTGTAATTAGTTACCTCGGTGGATGGAATAATTCATGCATTGTGGTGAATATGATAGAATGAATTGTAAAGGATCGTCATAACGAATTGAGTAACACGGTGGTGTTAATTGTGCAGTATGAAGTTGGTATGAGATACGTTTCGAGTTGACAAATTGTTGTCACATGATGACCGATGGTAGTTTGTGTTGGCTCATAGGGCAAAGTCGATGTTTGATACATAATCATTAGTAGGAATTGATGCATACATGTAAGAGTGACAATTAACGGTGATAATGCTTGCATGATAGTGGTAAGAGTCATTAGGTATAAAGTATAGACGGTGATGATGATGACATGGGGGGGAAATGGTATTTCCAGGGAGTAATGGTTTGAGCGGGAAGACGGGTGAGGACGTGTTGTCTTCGTGTCTTCAGCGGGAGATAGGTGAGTTGAACTTCGGGGACGAAGTTCTTTTTAAGGGGGGAAGACTGTAATACCCGCCCTTTTAGAGACCCTTTGACCAGCGTTGACTGACCTTGGGAGCGGGAATAGCCTTGGAAGTGAGTGCCAATATCATCTTAGGTTACGTGTTGAGAGTGGTACTCGATAGAGTAGAGGCTACTCGATCGAGTAGCTAGGTTACTCGATCGAGTAGGGGGTCACTCGATCGAGTATGTTGGGTACTCGATCGAGTACCGAGTTTTCAGCGAGGGTTTTATATCGCGTTTTGTTAAATCCGCAAATCACTTCCGCCACTTTCCTCCTATCCTTCAGTCGCCTCTTTCCCTTCCCTTCACCTCAAAACCTCCATGGAAGCCATCTTGAAGATCCTTGAACCTTAGGAGGGCATCACTTGTGTCGGGTATGTTGGGAAATGTGTCCTCAACAATAGTGCGATCACATGATTTAAATATCATTATTAAATCTTATTTTAAGAATACATGTGGGATGTAATATTTTATAGTCAACTGGTCCACACATATCGGTAATGCTTGGCTGACTAGAGTTTGACATTACTGTCGTGCGACGGTGGTGATCAGTTGATCCCCTTAGGTCATACCTATAGGGAAATACTCTTAATTGATTATTTAATTAATCGTATACCGATACGAGTTAATTAAATTGCTTAAAATTGACGGATAATTTTGTGAGTATAATTCACGTATCTTATTGTAAATATGATTAAATAAGACACGGTCTAAGTAATCGAATTGTTTTATTACTTAGATGAAATTATTGTTTACAGAAACAATTGAAACGGAATGAATAAATTATTATAAATACAGAATGTTGTAGTTTATAATTTGGAAACTTTTGGTACGAGTAATTACGAATTACTAGTCAATTTTGTAAATGACATATTTTATGAGTATGTTGATTTTTAATATGTTAAAAATACATTACAATTTCATATGTCAAGTAACATGTCACATATGTTACAATTGACAAATGACAAAATAAAATGGACCATCCATTTTATTTTGAATGTACCGAAATAATGGAGGGAGTTAGTGGAATAAAATTGTGTTAATTGTTTAGTGGAAAACACAATGATGAAAGCTAACAAGTAGCCATGCAAGCTTAAGCTTTTGAGAAGAGCAAAAATAAAAAGGATTGGGCATACTACCCTAGGCCTTTTTCGGCCAACCATATGAGAAAAGAAAAGAGAGTTTTTCTTTTATTCATTCATTCATCTTTTGCATGAAAATTTTCTAGAGTAAGAAAATTAGAAACTCTCTACAATTTGTAAAATTCTAGAGAAATAAAATCTCACAAAATACCACCTCTTGACCGAAATTTTCAAGAGTAAAAATACAATTTATTTGTATCAATTTTATTGTAAAACCAATATTATTACTAGATCTAAATAGTATTGGTTTATTAAGATGTATTCCTTGGGTATATGCTTTTGGGAGGGATTCTACACTTGAATCCTTGTTCTTCCATTTGGAGAGCTCAAGAACAAGTGAGTAGGTGAACTCACTTGTGCCCATAAATCCGATTTTTATGGTGAGAAAATTATTTTTCTTCCTTATATTGTTTATTTGTTTGCATGCATAAGACCTTTATTAATTTTATGACAAATTAATTTAAAACATATATGAATATGTTAGTGTATATAGATCTACTTTTCCTTCAATCGGTATCATGAGCCACGGTTGTTTGCATGCAAATCGGTTAAAAGTTTTTCCGAGTTATAAGAATAACAAATAAAACTTGTAAAATTTGTGTTATTATGAGATATCACGAAATTAATCCATGCATGTTAATATTTCTGGTCCTAAAATGTTTTAGGATATTTTGGTTAATTTTACGGATTTTTATTGTTCATATTATACAATAATGACATTTAAATACAATTTTATGAGTAAAAATGTCATTTTCGGTCTAAAATTTGCTATACTTCGAATTTTCCAGTGATTTTTGGATATGTTGTCACATATATTATTTTGAGATAACCTGTAAATTTTCATAATATTTGGACTTGTTATGCTCGAAAAATGGATTTTTCATTATTAAATTCGGATTTAGGTGAAAAATAGGTTAATATGAGTTAAATTTCGAATCTGGTCATAGTTTTTTAATATGTTGTCACATGCAATTTTACAAGATGTGTGTAAAATAATTGGCTATAAAGAAGTTTTTTTGCATGATTTATGGATTTTTGAAGAAAAATAGCATAAATAGTGACATTATTAGTGGAAAATTAATAAAACATAATCTATGACTTAGGAAAAACGTCAAATGTTGCTTTTTATTATCATTTTCAGATCTAAAATTGAAAAGTTAATGAATATAATTTTTCCTCATGTTTTATGATTATTTTAGTTAAAATCGATAAACCGCAACATTATTTTTCCGGAAAATTTCGAAATTTTTAACCTAAGATTTTGAACATTATGAGTGTCATGGTATTTTTCCAGAATGTTCATGAGTTTAAATTTCAAATTTCAAATTTATTTGAAATTTTGTGATTTATTTGAAGTTTAATAGTTTATTTTTGTATTTTGGACTATTAATGAACAATTTTTGTAATATAAGTTAATTATGGTCAATTTATTAGTGAAGACTAAATTTTGAGTCCTAAGTGGTTAGGGTAATTAACTAGTGCATAAATATGAATTTATGTAATTTTTGTGATTATAAAATGTTGAAATCACGCAAATCCGTAAAAACCGAGTAATATACGATATTGGCTAATTAAAGGCGATTTAGCATTAAATTGAGCATGTTCATACATATTATAATGCTGCATTTTTCTTTATGATTGTCATAATTTTAATTTATGTAATTTTGAATTATGTAATTTTACTTAGTATGGCCTTAGATTTTAATTGGTATTTCCCGAAATGTATGGGAATATCGATTCGGTTGTAATTTTATTGTGATCTCGTATCACCGTTTTGTAATTTAATAGATTTAATTTTATTTTAGTTACAAATGTATAATAGGAAATTATGTAATTTATTATGTAATTTTATTCATTCCGGAGTTCCTAAAGACGGATTTCTTCAAGAATGGCGATACATAAAGACGGTGTTACCTCGAGATGCGTGCCACCACCGAAGTTCAAGGGACCAATGGAGTTGGTTTCCGAATATGTAATAGTTAAAGAGTTTTTCTATTTTAGGAAAGGCCATACTAGGATTTATTTACTTTTATGCTTGCATTTTATTTTATGTCACATGCATTGCTAAATCGCCATAACTAAAACATGCATTGTCATTCTTCATCGAGTTTATCGACCGTGTCAATTAAAATTATCGTAGCTCACCGCTTTAGTTCACTTAAAACGTGATAGATAATAAATTGACATGACCTCTCGCTAAAACAATCAATTGAGACATAGCCTTACCAAATAGTAGAAACCATGAAAACCTATTTCGCGAGGGAGTGCGCTCGGCCCCACCGGGGTACAAACCTTGTTACGTAGGGGAAGTGGGTGATGAATGTCTATCCACCGAATTCATATTGATAAGGGATGTATCGGCCACACCGTGCCCAAGTTAATGTGGGTTTGGATCATGGACACATTTATTCGAAATTTGGATTGAACTCAACAAAAGTTTTTGATAAGGGATGTATCGGCCCCACCGTGCCCTTGTCGAATGTGTTTTGGGCTAAAGATAATTGTTAATGTAATATTATCGACCAAGAGTTCTAAAAGTAGAATCGATTAAACGTTAATCCACCGAGTTATATTGATAAAGGATGTATCGGCCCCACCGTGCCTAAGTCGATATGAATTTGGGTCTTGGAATCATTTATCATTGTTGGGTAGAGGTCACTATGTAAATGCTTTACTTGTTATTTACAAGTATTAATAAAACGATAAATGTCAAGTTTTCCATTATTCCGTTATCATATTGTTCTATTTCTTTACCACAATTCATATACGATATCATTTCGATTCAAAATCTCCATTAAAACATCGTAACTAAAGACAAAATATGAATTTGCTTCTAAAACCTCAAATGAACCATTGCTAAGGATCTCTTGAAAGGAGTATAGATTAATGTTATTCATTATCAAACAGGTTTTTGATTCTAGACTAACACATCTACTTACAATGGATTGTTTTTCATATACTTAAATGAATTAAGTACTTTGAAGCGATAAATTGTTTTGGTGATTAGATTTTCAGAATTCGTAATTGACCAAAATAACGCAACCACTTCAATGAAAGTTTTAAGACTAAACGAACAAATGAAGAGTAATCTTCATGAATTCAATTTTGCTTCTCAAAGCAAAGACTCATTGAAATGAGTGGGAGCATTCTCTTAAACCGTTAAGATGAGGACGAGGTTCAAGAAGTAAAGATTATAATGGAATTGATACAAGGTAATGTTAAAGGTAAAGTTGTTGAGAATGACGATACTAAACCTATCAATTCCGACCGATAAAATTTTCATTGTCTTAAATGTTGGACACTAGAAACGAAACTACCCCAAATTATTGAAGAATCAACAAGTTAGTTGTGGGACATCTAATGGGACCTTCTTTGTTAAATGTTTATTTGATTAAACATAAATTTTGCTAGTATTACTTCGTCAATATTAGAAACCGGTGGTGGTTTTCATCATTATGTTTGATACATAGGATGATTAGAATATGACGACTAGCAACAATGAAGGCGAGAGATAGAGTAATTGTGTACTCAATCTAGTTTTTGGATTTAAAGTGGTACTTAATTGTGATTATTAAGTGCATAAACTCTAAATAAGAATATAAACTTGTTAAGAGACAAAAGAGGTTTCACTTTTGTGACCCTATACACCACGAATTGATGTATGGCTAGCCCATTATCAAGGTGATTATATTCTAAACCAAACTAGAATGATATATCATGAAGATGATGCAAGACTCTAAATTGGTAACCCAAGATTAAACCTTAAATTTTGGAATGATTAACGCAAAGAGTTATCGAGTACCCTTGAAACCATTAGATTGTTAATGGTATATGCGTATCTTGTATTCAAAGCAAGATATCTCGTGCCTTTTGGTTGAAAAGGAGATCGAGGTTGTATATCATCGATCCAAAATAGGTTGATCATTTTCTTTTACCAACGAATTAAGTTGACGCTAATATGTTCACTTAATAAGGTAAAAGGAGAAATCTTTGAAGAATTTCAAAAGAGTTCAAGGAATCACGATTTAGTCGTGATGGGATTATCAAAGTAAAGACTTTGATATAAGCCAAAGGAAATGGGATATAGTATCACAAGTTAATCTCTCTTAGCACGCATTATGGAATAATGTGTGATTAGATAAGAAATCAAACGCTATTCGATATGGTTTGGATTTCAATCAAGTTACTTTGAGTTACTTGATCCATTTGGGGATTTTATCATTTTTGTCTAAATTATTTTTCCACTAAATCGAATCATATGAGATATGAAATGGTAAGGGTACCATGGTTGTAAGTTTTTACAAGAAACAAATGCTCATTTTTCCTTGCAATTATCACGAGCACGACGGGTTTGCGGCTCATGAAACCGTCTTTCTAAAATACAAGTTTATTTCTAGAAGACAGAGTGGGAGAAATTATTCAAGAGCCACAGAGAATGTTATTTCGCAAGAAACTGGTCTTTCTTGGCTACATGAGACGTTTTGTGTAAGACATTGTTTCTTCCAAGAGCCACAGAGCATGTTGTGTCGCAAGAAACTGGTCTTTCTTGGCTACCTTCAAAACCTAGGAGGTTAAATTCGTCACTTGTTAAAAATGATGAATTCATGCTACTTTTAAGAAAGTAAAGAGCTTATAACTTACAAAACAAATTGTTTGATTCAAGTTGATTACTTCTAGAAAGTAATGAACATATGACTTACATAAGAGTGTTTAAGTCACAACTCAATACAAGGCTTAGAGCCATGAAAATCCGAAACGAAAGGGCTTGATTAGTGACAAAGGGTTTTTGCACTAATAAAGAGATATTTCAATGCAAGATTGGTTGCAAAGGGTTTTGCACTAATTGAAATGCTTAAGTCTATTTGGATCTTCTTAAGGATTGTGTTTCATTATGAGGTTATGATATACATAGCGAGTGAATCTAAAACCCACTTCTTCAATAGAAGGAATGTATTCAATACATGTCTTGAGTTTAAGTAGATTCTTGCAATCCTAAGATAGTGTGAAACTTAAGAGAGGGTCTTAAGTAGGACATCAATGAGTTAGAATCAACATTTTTGATCATGTGATAAAACATTTCTCGATAAGTCGAGAAGTTGTGTTTATACATGGAGTTTAGTGGGAGTTACGGAAATTTTAATTAGTCCGATATGTGGATGACATATTGATCATTGAGAATGATTTAAGACTTTTGGAGTATTATAATACATCTTGAATATCCGGATTTATGAAGATAAATCCACATGATATTAGTGTCAGTAAGAAGTCTTATGTTGATAAGATTCATGACTAGTTCAATTAAATTGAACATATTTGATTGATTCCATTTGCTTCCGCTGCCGGATCAATTAAATGAGTAATGATGTATAACACTTCATATACTTTGAGTATGATGAATTGTTTTAAAAATCGAATTTAAGTAATCTTTACCTAGTATATAAAGATTACCCTTAAGTCCTTGCAGAAGCATTAAAGAAGTAAAGCAAAGTGTTTATGATGCAATTTTGTGTAAGGGTGTTACAAAAGTGACAATTGACAATTGAGATTGCGCATGGTTTCCGACAAAACCATAATCAAAACATATTAGGATGGTTAAGATACCATTGCGGCTATGTTAATTAAGAAGTAGATTTTCTAGAATCGTTCTAGGCAATAAAGAACAATGAGAGATATTTATAACGGAAATTGAGTACACTTGCAATCATGAGATGTGCAAGAGGATGAGTCCCGCACACTATGAAAACAGTGGGAGCTATTCTTAGGCTAGAGGACCTATGTCTTGATTGGATCTCGACACGTACTCAGAAAGTTTTGTGATGGAAATGTATACATTACAAAGGAAAACGAGTATGTAGTAAGGTTAAGTAAGGTCCAAGAAATTGATAAAACCTACTAACCAAAGCCTTCTCAAAGGCTAAACATGATGAGTCATGTCATTTCAATTGAATTGAAATTAACAACTACATGCAAGATCAAATTAGATTATAGAATATGAAATAGTAATCAGGCATTGACTATTCATATGTGATAATCGCATTTGTCGTTCGAGTTTTTCTTTAAAAACTCCTTTTATACTTTGTTACATCCAAACGGGTTGTAGTGACAATTGAACCCCGTTAAAGTGAACACGGATTAACATTGTATTCGCCCATAGTCACTTGTATGAGGTGACGTCTCGAAGTGACTAGAGTGTGATGCGATTGATGGCAAGTTCAAATGCCATAGAGTCATGTGAGATGACTAGTCGATCACATAGGCAGACTGTTAGGAACTTTTTGTCGGGCCTTATGACCGCTTATAGAGTTCTGGCAAATTTATATAGCCTGGTCGTGGCGAGAGCTGCTATAGTATTCAAATGAGTCGATTCTTTTGACTAAAGACTATTCACCTAAGATGGCTCAGTTTCAGATTAACTTTGATTTGTGTTACTACGACCTTCGTAAATGGGGTCAAATGGGCATATTTTGGGTTATGATGGCTGTGGCTAGTCGAAGGGAATGAGTGCGATAGGAATTGTCCATCCCCTTGTCAGGGTTAAAACAATATCTCAGGGCCACTCGAGGAGTAATGAACTGGAAATGCGTGGCCACGCTCGGAAGGTATCTATGATAGATAAATCCGGTCAATCAGTTATTCTCCAGATCGAGGAAACCACTCTCGATATGATCACTTGCAAGTACGACCCGAAAGACACCTTGCATTGAGTGGGAGATAGTAATAGGACAAGAGAATTGGTGACGCACACTTGTCGAGGACAAGTGGGAGATTGTTGGGAAATGTGTCCTCAACAATAGTGCGATCACATGATTTAAATATCATTATTAAATCTTATTTTAAGAATACATGTGGGATGTAATATTTTATAGTCAACTGGTCCACACATATCGGTAATGCTTGGCTGACTAGAGTTTGACATTACTGTCGTGCGACGGTGGTGATCAGTTGATCCCCTTAGGTCATACCTATAAGGAAATACTCTTAATTGATTATTTAATTAATCGTATACCGATACGAGTTAATTAAATTGCTTAAAATTGTCGGATAATTTTGTGAGTATAATTCACGTATCTTATTGTAAATATGATTAAATAAGACACGGTCTAAGTAATCGAATTGTTTTATTACTTAGATGAAATTATTGTTTACAGAAACAATTGAAACGGAATGAATAAATTATTATAAATACAGAATGTTGTAGTTTATAATTTGGAAACTTTTGGTACGAGTAATTACGAATTACTAGTCAATTTTGTAAATGACATATTTTATGAGTATGTTGATTTTTAATATGTTAAAAATACATTACAATTTCATATGTCAAGTAACATGTCACATATGTTACAATTGACAAATGACAAAATAAAATGGACCATTCATTTTATTTTGAATGTACCGAAATAATGGAGGGAGTTAGTGGAATAAAATTGTGTTAATTGTTTAGTGGAAAACACAATGATGAAAGCTAACAAGTAGCCATGCAAGCTTAAGCTTTTGAGAAGAGCAAAAATAAAAAGGATTGGGCATACTACCCTAGGCCTTTTTCGGCCAACCATATGAGAAAAGAAAAGAGAGTTTTTCTTTTATTCATTCATTCATCTTTTGCATGAAAATTTTCTAGAGTAAGAAAATTAGAAACTCGCTACAATTTGTAAAATTCTAGAGAAATAATTTCTCACAAAATACCACCTCTTGACCGAAATTTTCAAGAGTAAAAATACAATTTATTTGTATCAATTTTATTGTAAAACCGATATTATTACTAGATCTAAATAGTATTGGTTTATTAAGATGTATTCCTTGGGTATATGCTTTTGGGAGAGATTCTACACTTGAATCCTTGTTCTTCCATTTGGAGAGCTCAAGAACAAGTGAGTAGGTGAACTCACTTGTGCCCATAAATCCGATTTTTATGGTGAGAAAATTATTTTTCTTCCTTATATTGTTTATTTGTTTGCATGCATAAGACCTTTATTAATTTTATGACAAATTAATTTAAAACATATATGAATATGTTAGTGTATATAGATCTACTTTTCCTTCAGGGTAGCGGTCTCTTGCTGAGTTTTCTCCCTAATAGGTATGTCATAATCATCATCCGTGTCCTTGTTCTTTTGGTTAGGGTTTGTCTGTTAGTAATAGATAATGGTATTCTGGTTATAGGCGTGGCTTGGTCGCTGGACATGTTATCTGTCGGCATGGATTGGTTGCGGTTGCTTAAAGGTAGGTTCGCCTACTCAGTTTCTGTAGATGGTCTAGTGGGCCGGTCGTTGTGATAGTATTGTGATTGTTTGATATAGTAATTGCATTGTGACGATTGTGATTGTGATTGTGATTGTTGTTGGTGGTTCTCGAGGCGTGTCCTCGGCTGAGTGGGGTCACTTGCAGGAGTGGCTTCATGCCCTCGTTTTGCCCTTCGTGGAACCCGCCACGGAAGGGGATGTGCACATTAATGGACAGGGTTATCGCTCGGTATGATGAGCGGGGATTTGGTGGGTACGGCTGCGGTCCCCCACTGGCAGGGCTGGTCCAGTGGACAGTCACTGACAGAGGTTGGTTGGATTATCGTGATTGTGTGTGTGAGGCCGATAGCATCGTATTGTTTTGATAGTTGTAGTTGTTATTACTGTGTCTTATCTCAGTACAGACCTTGTGTGGTTGTTTGTTTGTTATGTGTCTGCCGTGATCCCTTATGGTGAGCAGTCGGTCTTAGCAGGTGTTGATGTTGTTGATAGCTGGAGTCCGGGCAGGGATGAGTCCTAACGAGATATGGCGGTCATAGCGAGTAGTCTTTGAGTTGTACCTTTATATTGTGTTTTTGGTTTAAATCACTTGTAATATAACTTAATAGTTCTTTTATCGACATTTGATTATTACTATCCTCGGGCAACCGAGATGGTAACGCCCGTATATCCTAAGGAAGGCCTAGTTAAGGCTCCTCTGAATATGGGGGTGTTACACTAAGTGTGTGCCTAAGCGAGATGTTAGGACCTTTAAGTGATTTTGAGGTGTATGGCTTTGTCCTTGACGGACTGCCTACGTATTCACGTGAAGTGAAATCAAACCAGGTCGTAGTTCTGAATGTGTGCCTAAGCGAGTTGTTAGGACCTTAAAGTGTGGAGGTCACTACGGTAAAAGCCGTTTGGTTACTCGTCTGAATGTGTGCCTAAGCGAGGTTTTAGGACCTTAAAGTGTGAGGGTCACGACGGTAAATTCCGTTTGGTGACTCGGGAAATTGATTTGAGAAAATTCATCCTTGATCATGAATCGACGAGGTGTAATTTGTGAAAATGTTCCTTATCATGTGAGCACAGTAAAAAGTGGACCCTAAGGGTAGATTAGGTATGTCCCGTTCTCGGTAGCAAAGCATCCGAGGACTCCGCATCTGGGTCAGGGTGAAAATGGCTTCAACATCAGGGAATGTGGAGCTTGGTAATAATAGGTTTGTTTGGCAGATAAAAATCTGGGGTTGAGGGTCACAACGGAAGGTTCCGTTTGGTGACTCGAAAGTTGATTGGAGATAAATACCTCTTGGTCATGAATCGAAGAGGTTTAATTTGTGAAAAAGTTCCTTATCATTTCAGCACACTAAAAAGTTGACTCTAAGGGTAGATTAGGTATGTCCTGTTCTCGATAGCAAAGCATTCGAGGACTCCGTGGGTATTGTGGTGAGAAATGGCTTCAACATTAGGGAATGTGGAGCTTGGTAATAATGGGTTTGATTAACAATTAAAAATCCGGAGCAAGAATTTTGTGGTGTTTAGGCCGATGGGTAACGGCTTGTAGTGCGGTGCGGAATGGGGTCTCCGGCTTGATGTGGCCTGAGCACGCAATGGTTGGTAAATAATATGGGATCAGATTTCCATGTCTGGACCTTAAAGGTCAAGGTGTGATATTACGAGCTTGAGGGGAATCCTCCGAAGTCTAGATAGTTCTCCTTATAGCAGTCTCTAGAAGGACTTAGGGGTCAAGCAGTTTTGGTTGAGGTTTTGGTATTTGGTGTTTTGGACTCATGGGTCCTGGGCTTTGGACTTGTTGGACGCATGGGTCCTGTGCTTTGGCCTTGTTGGTCCTGGACTTGGTATTTTTGACTCATGGGTCTTGGACTTTGGACTTGTTGGTCCTGGACTTTGTGTTTTGGACTCATGGGTCTTGGGCTTTGGATTTGTTGGTCCTGGACTTGGTGTTTTGGTGTTGGACTTGTTGGTCCGAAGTTTGAAAAGTGACGGTTTTTAAATCCGCCATTTTGAGTCTTTGTGAAGATAACGAATCTGAATTCTGTTATTTCAATTTCTTGAAAAGTGACGGTTTTGAATTTCGTCATTTGAAATTGTAGGAAATAACGAATTTGAATTTCGTTATTTCATTTTCCTGAGGAGTGACGGTTTTCAATTACGCCATTTGAAATTGTGGGAAAATAGCGAATTTGAATTTCACTATTTCGTTTTTGTTTGAAAAAGGCGGTTGTAATTCCATCGTGCGGAATTGTGAGAGAATAACGAATTTGAATTTCGCTATTTCATTTTTGTTTTGAAAATGACGGTTTTATTTTCCGTCGTTTGAAATTTGTGCAAATAGTGAACTTGAATTTCACTACCTTGTTTTTGATTTGAAAATGACGGCTTTAATTTCCGTCGTTTGAAATTGGTGAAAATAGTGAATTTGAATTTCACTACCTTGTGTATTTATTTGAGAATGACGGATTTAATTTCCGTCGTTTGAAATTTGTGAAAATAGTGAACTTGAATTTCACTATCTTGTTTTTTATTTGAAAATGACGGTTTTAATTTCCGTCATTTGAAATTTGTGAAAATAGTGAACTTGAATTTCACTATCTTGTTTTTGTTTTGGCTTTAGCCTTGGCTTGGCCTTGAGTGAATTGCTTTTGGCCTTGGTTTTTGCTGTGGCCTTGAGCTTAGGCTTTGGGTGAATGTGTTGGAAATCATATTTTAAATATCACATATTTTGGTTTAAAGTTTTAGTTATAAAAACTTAAAGATCTTATGCATGCAAACCAATACAAGAGTAAGGAGAAAAACGGTTCCTTACATTTGTTTTTTCGGATATTTGGGCACAAGTGAAGTCTCCTACCTCACTTGTTCTTGAGCTTTCCATATGATAGGATGATCCTCCAAAGACTTCAAGTATAGAAGCCACTTCTCTTGATTGCACCCAAGATTATCCCTTATCTCTACTAAATAATATGTGCAAGATATTTGTTTAGTAGTTTACCTTAAAATTGATTACTAATACTCATATATATTACACTAATAAAATTAGTAATGTGATTGAACAATTTCGAATCAAGATTTCTCAAGTTTTAGAGAAAGATGGAGTAGAGAGAAAGATGCATGTGAATTTCTTTAACATGCATAAAGAGAATAATTAGAGAAGAAAAACAAAAGTCCCCTTAGCTAGCAAGTGGGTGTCACGGTTTTTGGGGAGTATATGGACCAATATTTGGTCCTTCCCTTTTCCCTTTTGTTCTTATCTAAAAGTGTAGGTATGCTAGCTAGTAAGACTAGGTATGATTACAAGTATTTTATCTCATAAAATAAATCAACCACAATCCACTACTACTACCTTCATTTCGGTCCATATATAAAATGGACTACCATTTTATTTTGTCAATTTATCACTTGTCACACAATATGTCACATGTAGTATGATACATGTTATTAATTAATTTAATACATATTTATCACATAAATATCATTTTATGAATTAATTAAATTACATACAACAAAATGACTAGTGATACTTGATCACATAAATAAAATAGGTCATTTAATTATAATTCACAACATCTTGTAATTATAAATAACCATTCATTCTCATTTCTATTGTTTCATAAACAATAAATAATTTTACTAATAAAATATTTCAATTACTAAAATAAATCTTATTTAATCCCATTATAATAAGATATCAATATTCTCTCTCTCACAAATGAATTGTTCAATTTTAAGGAATTGATTAACTTGTATCGTCATACAATTAATCAACTTTACAGATTAGGGCATCATCCTTTAGGTGTGACCTTAAGGGATCAACTGACCACCACCGTCCCACGACAGTAACGTCAAACTCTAGCAAGCCAATCGTTACCGATTAATGTTGATCAGTTGACTATAAAATGAATCATCCCTAACGTATTCTTAAAATGAGATTTAAACATGTGATCATCAAGATCGACAATTGTGATCGCATTATTGTCGGGGACACTCCAACAATCTCCCACTTGTCCTCGACAAGTGTGCGTCACCAATTCTCTTGTCCTATTTCTATCTCCCACTCAATGCAAGGTGTCTTTCAGGTCGTACTTGCAAGTGATCATATCGAGAGTGGTTTCCTCGATCTGGAGAATAACTGATTTGACCGGAATTATCTACCATAGATACCTTCCGAGCGTGGCCACGCATTTCCAGTTCATTGCTCCTCGAGTGGCCCTGAGATATTTGTTTAACCCTGACAAGGGGGTGGACACTTCCTATCGCACTATTCCCTTCGACTAGCCACAGCCATCATAACCCAAAATATGCCCATTAGACCCCATTTACGAAGGTCGTAGTAACATAAATCAAAGCTAATCTGAAAGTGTGCCATCTTAGGCGAACAGTCTTTAGTCAAAAGAATCAACTCATTAGAATACTATAATAGCTCTCGCCACGACCAGGCTATATAAATTTGCCAGAACTCTATAAGCGGTCATAAGGCCCGAGAAAGTGTTTCTAACAGTCTGCCTATGTGATCGACTAGTCATCTCACATGACTGTATGGCACTGAACTTGCCATCAATCGCATCACACTCTAGTCACTTCGAGACGTCACCTCATTCAAGTGACTATGGGCGAATACTATGTTAATCCAGGTTCACTTTAACGGGGTCCAATTATCGTCATACAACCCGTTTGGATGTAACAAAGTATAATAAAAGAGTTTTAAAGTAAAACTCGAACGACAAATGCGATTATCACATATGAATAGTCAATGCCTGATTATTATTTCATATTCTATAATCTAATTTGATCTTGTATGTAGTTGTTCATCTCAATCCAATTGAAATGACATGACTCATCATGTTAAGCCTATGAATAGGCATTGTAAGTAGGTCTTAGCAACTCCCTGCTCAACCTTGCTACATACTTGTTTTCCTTTCGTAATGTATACATTTGCATTACAAAACTTTCTGTGTACGTGTCTAGATCCAATCTAGACATAGGCTTTCTTGCCTTAAAATAGCTCCCACTGTTTTCACAGTGTGCGGGACTCATCCCTCTTGCACATCCCATGATTGCAAGTGTACTTAATTTCCGTTGTAAATATTTCTCATTGTTCTTTATTGCCTAGAACGATTCTAGAAAATATATTTCTTAAATAACATAGCCACAATGGTATCTTAACCATCCTAATGTGTTTTGATTATGGTTTTGTCGGAAACCATGCGCAATCTCAATTGTCAATTGTCATTTGTGTAACACTCTTACACAAAATTGCATCAAAAACACTTTGATTTACATCCTTAATGCTTCTGCAAGCACTTAAGGGTAATCTTTATGGCTTACTTGGTAACTATTACTTAAATTCGATTTGAAACAATTCATCATACTCAAATTATATGAAGTGTTATACATCATTCCTTATTTAATTGATCCGGCAGCAGAAGCAAATGGAATCAATCAAATATGTTCAACTCAATTGAACTAGTCATGAATCTTATCAACATAAGACTCCTTATTTGACATTAATATCACGTAGATTTGTCTCTATAAATCCGGATATTAAAGATGTATTATAATACTCCAAAAGTCTTAAATCATTCCCAATGATCAATATGTTATCCACATATTAGACTAATTAAAATTTCCGTAACTCCCACTAAACATCATGCATAAACACAACTTCTCGACTTATCGAGAAAAGTTTTATAACATGATCAAAACATTGATTCCAACTCATTGATGTCATACTTAAGACCCTCTCTTAAGTTTCACATTATCTTAGGATTGCAAGAATCTACAAAACTCAAGACATGTATTGAATACATTCCTTCTAATTGAAGAAGTGGGTTTTAGATTCACTCGCTATATGTATATCATCATAATGAAACACAATACCTAAGAAGATCCAAATAGACTTAAGCATTTCAACTAGTGCAAAACCCTTTGCCACCAATCAAGCTTTGATATCTAACAATTCACTTGGAATTTATTTCGGATTTTCATGGCTCTAAGCCTTGTATTGAGTTGTGACTTAAACACTCTCATGTAAGTCATATGTTCATTAGTTTCCAGAAGTAATCAACTTGAATCAAACAATTTCTTTGTAAGTTACAAGCTATTTACTTTCTAAAAGTAACACTAGTTCATCATCTTCAACAAGTGATAACTTTAACCTCCTAAGTTTTGAAGAAATAACGTCTTACACAAAACGTCTCATGTCGCCAAGAAAGACCAGTTTCTTGCGACATAACATTCTTTGTGGCTCTTGAATAATTTCTCCCACTCTGTCTTCTAGAAATAAACTTGTATTTTAGAAAGACAGCTTCACGAGCCACAAACCCGGTGTACTCGTGATTATAATAAGGAAAAATGAGCATTTGTTTCTTTTAAAACTTACAAACATGGTACCCTACCATTTCATATCTCATATGATGCGTTTTAGATTTAGTGGAAAAATATTTTAGACAAAATTGTAAAATCCTCAAAAGGAACAAGTAACTCAAAGTAACTTGATTGAAGTCCAAACCATATCGAATAGCGTTTGATTTCTTTATCCAACCACACATTATCCCATGATGCGTGCTTAGAGAGATTAATTTGTGATACTATATCACATTTTCTTTGGCTTATATCAAAGTCTTCACTTTGATAATCCCATCACGACTAAATCGTGATTATTTGAACTCTTTGAACTTCTTCAAAGATTTCTCTATTTACTTTGTTAAGTGAACACATTAGCGTCAACTTAAATCGTTGGTAAAAGAAAATGATCAACCTATTTCGGATCAATGATTTACAACCTCGATCTCCTTTTCAACCAAAAGGCACGAGACATCTTGCTTTGAATACAAGATACGCATATACCATAAGATTAACAATCTAATGGTTTCAAGAGTACTCGATAACTCTTTGCGTTCATCATTCTAGAATTTAAGGTTTAATCTTGGGATACCAATTTGAGTCTTACATCATCTACATGATGTATCATTCTAGTTTGGTTTAGAATATATCACCTTGATAATGGGCTAGCCATACATCAAATCGTGGTGTATAGGGTCACAAAAGTGAAACCTCTTTTGTATCTTAACAAGTTTATATTCTTATTTAGAGTTTATGCACTTAATAGTCATACTCCCTCCGTCTCGGTCATTTGTTATCTATTCATTTCGGCACAAAGACCAAGGAAATGAGAAAAAGTAGAGAAAAATAATAATAAACTAAGGTGTTCTCTCACATCTACACTTACCCCACATCACACACCCACTTGTCCACTTGTGTAAAGCTTACCAAAAGAGGAAATAGATAACAAATGAGTGATACACCCAAAAATGGAAATAGATAACAATTGCCCGGGACGGAGGGAGTAATTAAGTACAACTATAAACCCAAAACTAGATTGATTACACAATGACTCTATCTCTCGATATTATTTGATGCTAGTCGTCATATTATAATCATCTTATGTATCGAATACAATGATGAAAACCTCCACTGGTTTCTAATATTGACGAAGTAGTACTAGCAAAATTTATGTTAATCAATAAATATTTAAAGAAGAAGGTCCCATTAGATGTCCCACAACTAACTTGTTGATTCTTCAATAATTTGGGGTAGTTTCCTTTCTAGCGTCCAACAATTAAGACAATGGAAACTTTATCGGCCGGGATTGATAGGTTTAGTATCGTTATTCTCAATAACTTTACTTTTAACATTGCCTTGTATCAATTCCATTCTAATTTTACTTCTTTAAAACCTTATCCTTTTCTTACCGGTTTAAGAGAATGCTCCCACTCGTTTCAATGAGTCTTTCCTAAGTGAAGCAAAATTGAAATTCATGAAGACTACTCTTCATTTGTTTGTTTAGTCTTAAAATTTTCATTGAAGTGGTTGCGGTATTTTGGTCAATTTTGATTTCAAACAAATCTAGTTACCAAAATGATGTAACGTTTTAAAGTACTTGACTCAATTAAGTATATGAGAAACAATTCATTGTAAGTAGATATGTTAGTCAAGAATCAAAAACCCTTTTGATCACGAATAACTTTTATCTATACTCTTTACAAGAGATCCTTAGCAATGGTTCATATGAGGTTTTAGTAGCAAATTCATATTTGTCTTTAGTTACGATGTTTTAATGGAGATTTGAATCAAAAAATCGAAATGATATTGTATATGAATTGTGGTAAAGAAATAGAACAATATGATAACGGAATAGTGGAAAACTTAACATTTATCGTTTTATTAATACTTGTAAATAACAAGTAAAACATTTACATAGTGACCTCTACCCAACTATGATAAATAATTCCAAGATCCAAATTCATATTAACTTGGGCATCGGTAAAGCCGAATACAACCCTCATCAATATAACTCGGTGGATTAACTCTTTAATCGATTCTACTTTTAGAACTCTTGGTCGCTAAAATTACATTAATATTTATCTTTAGCCCGAAACACATTCGGCAACCGTCGAGAATACTTTCGTTGAGTTCAACCCAAATTTCGAATAAATGTGTCCATGATCCAAATTTACATCAACTTGGGCATTGGTAAAGCCGAATACAACCCTTATCTTTATAAATTCGGTGGGTAGACATTTATCACCCACTTCCCCTACGTAACAAGGTTTGTACCCCGGTAGGGCCGAGTGCACTCCTCCATGAAATAGGTTTTCATGGTTTCTACTTTTTGGTAAGCCTAAGTCTCAATTGTTTATTTTAGCGAGAGGTCATGTCAATTTATTATCTATCACGTTTTAAGTGAACTAAAGCGGTGAACTACGATAATTGTAATTGACACGGTCGATTAAATCGATTTAAAATGCATGTTTAGTTATGGCGATTTAGCGATGCATGCAACATATAAATAAAATGCAAAGCATAAATAAAATCCTAGTATGGCCTTCCTAAAATAGTAAATCTAATAAACTATTACAAATTCGGATACCAACTCCTTTGGTCCGTTGAACTTCGGTCTTGGCACGTATTTCAAGGCAACACTTTCTTTGATGGATCGCCTTCTCGAGTGGCACCGTCTTCAAGGTACTCCGGAATAAATAAATTACAAAATGAATTACATAATTTCCTATTATACATTTGTAATTAAAATAAAAATAAATCTATTAAATTACAAAACGGTGATACGAGATCACAATAATTACAACCGAATCGATATTCCCATATATTTCGGGTAATACCAATTAAAACTAAGGTCATACTAAGTAAAATTACATAATTCAAAAATTACATAAAATTAAAATATGACAATCATAAATAAAATGCAGCATTATAATATATATGAACATGCTCGATTTTATGCTAAATCGTCTTTAAGAGTCAATATCGTATATTAATCGGTTTTTACGTATTTGCGTGATTTAACTCATTAAAATCACAATAATTACATAAATTCACATTTATGTACAAGTTAATTACCCTGACCATCTTAGGACTCAAAATTAGTCTCCACTAACATTTGACAATAATTAAACTTGATTTCTTAATATTGTTCATAAATGGACCCAAAAATATAAAATTATGCTATAAACTTCAAATTAAATTATAAAAATTTCAAATAAATTCGAAATTTGAAATTTAAACTCGTGAACATTCTGGAAAAATACCATGACACTCATATTATTCAAAACTTAGGTTAAAAATTTCGAAAATTTATCGAGAAAAACAATGTTGCGGTTTATCGGTTTTAACAATTATGACCATAAAAATATGATAAAAAATATATTCATCAACTTTTCACTTTTAGATCTGAAATATATGATAAAATGCAACATGTGACGTTTTTTCTTAGCCATAAAGTATGTTTTAGCATTATTACAAATTATAGTCAATATTTATGCGATTTTTCATCAAAAATTCATAAATCATGCATAAAGACTTCATTATAGCCAAATATTTTACACACATCTTGTAAAATTTCATGTGACAACATACTAAATTTCCATGACCAGATTCGAAATATAACTCATATTAACCTATTTACCCATTTAAATACGATTTTAACTTGAAAAATCCATATTTCGAGCAAAACAACTCATTTTATCATGAAAATGTACAGGCCATCAGTAGATAATATATGTGAAAACATATCCAAAAACCACTGAAAAATTCGAAGTTTGGCTATTTTTCGTCCAAAAATGACATTTTTATCATAAAAATTACATTTTTATGTCAATATTATATAAAATGAACAATAAAATCCATAAATAAACCAAAATGTCCTAAAAATCACTTAGGACCAGAAACTTTTAACATGCAAAGTTATTTCATGATTTATCAACATAAAACACAAATTTTTAGTTTTATTCGTTAATCGTATTATATCGGAAAAACGATCCCGATCTTGCATGCAACAACCATAAAGCTCTGATACCATTTGTTGGAAATCATATTTTAAATATCACATATTTTGGTTTAAAGTTTTAGTTATAAAAACTTAAAGATCTTATGCATGCAAACAAATACAAGAGTAAGGAGAAAAACGGTTCCTTACATTTGTTTTTTCGGATATTTGGGCACAAGTAAAGTCTCTTTCCTCACTTGTTCTTGAGCTTTCCATATGATAGGATGATCCTCCAAAGACTTCAAGTATAGAAGCCACTCCTCTTGATTGCACCCAAGATTATCCCTTATCTCTACTAAATAATATGTGCTAGATATTTGTTTAGTAGTTTACCGTAAAATTGATTACTAATACTCATATATTACGCTAATAAAATTAGTAATATGATTGAATAATTTTGAATCAAGATTTCTCAAGTTTTAGAGAAAGATGGAGTAGAGAGAAAGATGCATGTGAATTTCTTTAACATGCATAAAGAGAATAATTAGAGAAGAAAAACAAAAGTCCCCTTAGCTAGTGAGTGGGTGTCACGGTTTTTGGGGAGTATATGGACCAATATTTGGTCCTTCCCTTTTCCCTTTTGTTCTTATCTAAAAGTGTAGGTATGCTAGCTAGTAAGACTAGGTATGATTACAAGTATTTTATCTCATAAAATAAATCAGACACAATCCACTACTACTACCATTTTATTTTGTCAATTTATCACTTGTCACACAATATGTCACATGTAGTATGATACATGTTATTAATTAATTTAATGCATATTTATCACATAAATATCATTTTATGAATTAATTAAATTACATACAACAAATTGACTAGTGATACTTGATCACATAAATGAAATGGGTCATTTAATTATAATTCACAACATCTTGTAATTATAAATAACCATTCATTCTCATTTCTATTGTTTCATAAACAATAAATAATTTTAGTAATAAAATATTTCAATTACTAAAATAAATCTTATTTAATCCCATTATAATAAGATATCAATATTCTCTCTCTCACAAATGAATTGTTCAATTTTAAGGAATTGATTAACTTGTATCGTCATACAATTAATCAACTTTACAGATTAGGGCATCATCCTTTAGGTGTGACCTTAAGGGATCAACTGACCACCACCGTCCCACGATAGTAACGTCAAACTATAGCAAGCCAATCGTTACCGATTAATGTTGATCAGTTGACTATAAAATGAATAATCCCTAATGTATTCTTAAAATGAGATTTAAACATGTGATCATCATGATCGACAATTGTGATCGCATTATTGTCGGGGACACTCCAACAGAATGGATGTTGGCTAGGGTCTTTGATTTTGGCCCATTGCTTTGACTTTGGTTTTCGATTTATTGGTTCTTTGTCGTCCTTCGTTCGAGGTTGGTAAAGGTGCATACGGGGATGTACCCGTTGGTGAAAGGTTGATTCTTTGTGATGGGACGTTTTTGTGGAGAATGGGCTTGCCTTCCGTCATTGATCATGAACAAGGGGATGTTCTGGTTTGTTATCAAGGTTCGTCGTAGGATCCCTTTGATAGAAGCTCGTTCTATAATGGGTGCAAATGAAAGGTTTCTATTGCCAGACATAGAATAGGTAAAGAAAATGGACAAGGAGTTTCGAGGTCCTCCGCTTATTCGGTGCGGAACGTCACTCGAGTGTACTCACGTTGAATTGGAACATGTTGTATGCTTTAAATCAATTCTCAAATCAATTCTCGTTGTCAATGGGAAATGGTAAAGGGGAGAATATATGATAGTTGAAAATCGTGCTTTTATTTAGATAAATAAGATGTTAGCACAGACTCGATGAAAACATGTGAATCATGGGGACAACCCCCAGGATAGATATGAGAAAGCCTAAGACTCGGACTCGGACTCAGACTTAATCGTAGATACAGACTCCTAATCATCTTCTTCCTCCTCGAAGGTCTCCTTCGCAGCATCCAGTGGCTTGAATGTTTGATCTTGAGCATTGACCCACTTGATCACTTCACTCTCGTTGTTGGGGATTATATGAGGACAATAGTCGATGAGGCTTTTATCTCCTTGTAGAAAGAGATGTTCATTAGGGTTGTCTTCATCACTTGGTTGGCATAGGGATGAAGCTATCAGTTCATGATTGTCGATCATATTTTGAATAACATGTTTCAGTTTGAAGCACGTTACAGTGTCATGACCATTCCCTTGATGATATTGGCAATAGGAATTGTCGTCCCAGAAACGACTTTTCTTGCATTCAGACGGGTTCGGAGTGGGCCCGATTGGTTGTAGCTTCCCTTCAGTCATGAGATTTTGAGGAGTTGCGGCATATGTTGTGTTGAGTTTAGTGAATGTCCTTAGAGAACGCTCGACCTTGCTGTTTGATTTGAGACATTCAGGAGGATTGTCTTGACTGAGAGGTGCAATTATGATTTTACCAGCCTCGATCGTATCTTGAATGGCATGCTTGAGTTTAAAATAGGTTTCGGTGTCATGGCCCTTGCCTCGATGGTATTGGCAATAGGCATTACCATCCCAGAATCGGGCTCTTTTGTGTTCGGGCTTGTCAGGAGTCAGACCAATGGGTTGGAACATTCCTTCTGAAGCAAGTATCTCCGGAGCGGAGCCATATGTTATTCCCAGATCTGTGAATACCCTTTGGTGTTTTCCAATGTTTCCCACATTGGTGTTTTTTGGGATGTTTTTGTGAGTTTTGTTTTTGATTTTGTCAATCCTGGGTGGAAACAGGATTTGCTCATTGTCAATGGACAGTTTTTGGGATGTTGTTTGGTATTTTGAAGGGGATTTTGGTGAGGCAATTTCATGTTCTTTGTTGGTAGGTTCATGGATGTGGGAATCATCAGACGGTTCCTCATTTTCAACAGTTGTTGGTTGTTGAAGAGAGGGTTGGTTTTCTCCTTGGTGGTTAGGTTCGTTTTCGGTAGTACCGACCCTTTTCTCCAAATTAGCTACCCGGGTGTTCAAATCATCGATAGCCACTTGTAGCTTTAAGAATATGTTGTTGATGGAGACGGGGAGCATTATTATACCGCTTTGTATGCCATCCTCATCAATAGCATGAATTTTCTCATCGTCAGGAAAGATGAGATGCGAGCGGTTTAGGGGAGATTCCTCACTGTGTTCAATAGGGTTTTCAGGATGGTTGTTTTTGTTGTTTGTTGAGGGAGGTAATGGTAACTCGCCCTTTTTGATCATATCGAGGATGGCACCTTTTAGGGGGAGACACATTTCAGTATCGTGTCCGCGACCTTGGTGATATTGACAAAACAGTTTTCCGTCCCATCTTCGACCTCGCTTGCTTGGTAAAGGGTTTGGAGTTGGACCAATTGGTTTGAGTTTTCCTTATGAGATTAGCGTTTCCAAGGCCGTGGCATAAGGCATACCCAGATCAGGGAAGGACCTATGAGGTCGTCTGGTTTTGGTTTGGTCGTTGGCCAGTAGCCGGCTTTCAAGGATCTTAACCCTTTGCTCAATTTCAGAAGAGGGAAAATTCCCGGTTACCAGTTTGTCCTCAACTTGGGAGAGACGAGTGCTCAAGTTTTCCACGGTAGCTAGGAGTCGAAGGACCATGTTGTTGGTTTCGGCAGAAGTCATGGCGGACGAAGGTTGATCAACTTCTTGAGTTCCTGGTTAGCGATTGATAGCATCCAAGGGATTCCTATTTGACATAACGATAGGCGTTATAACTTGTCTTGGCAAGGTATTGCACAAACAAAGGCAAGTGCGACACATATATATAAAAGGCAGTTATATCATGAAGACGCGACGGTGTGACTAGGTTACGAGTTCATTAAAGATCTTGAATGACCTATCGTGTTTGAACTCTTGGTACATGACATTGAACTTAGACTCGAGTGTCAACTTTGGCATAGTGATGCCTAGACAGACGACTTTTGACGAGATTTGGATGTTTTTTGATGGCGTGACGCCGTTGGAAAAGATATGTACACAAACTTGACCTTTGACCCGTAATGTATGGGAAATGCGGGTTTAAAACCCAAGAGGTTTTGACTCTGCTAACGCCATTGTAGATGTCTCGACAATTAGGCGACACGACCTGGACCAGAAGGTAGGTATTAACATCGGCGGAGATCCAACGTTAACTAGACGACTTGACTTGAAATTGACTGGACTCTAATCAACTCGAGGCCGAATCGGAAAGGTGGATTGAATTTTTCGAATAGAAATTTTCAAAAAGATCCATTTGTCGTTTTATGGACGGCTTCCGAAGAATAAGGATCTTTAGAAGGTCGACCAGTTGAAAGGGTTGTCTTAGGTTTGTTTTCAAAAGACGGTTTGAGTTGAGATTGTGACGGCTTCAAAAACAATGTCTTGTTTCCAAAGACGATTTTTGAAATTTCGAATCACGGATTAGAAAATCGGGAATTGAAGAATTTGGAAATGTCATCACAATGGCCATGAAAACGGTTAAATTTGTTTTCAAATGGTTTGAAATTGGATTGAAAATTTGAAAACGGTTAAATTTGTTTTCAAATGGTTTGAAATTGGATAGAAATTTGAAAACGGTTAGATTTGTTTTTAAATGACTTTAAATTTGATTGAAATCTGAAAACGGTTAAATTTGTTTTCAGATACTTGAAATTGAATTTGAAATTTGAAAACGGTAAAATTTGTCTTCAAAAGATTTGAAATTTGAATTTGAAATTAGAAAACGGTTAGATTTGTTTTCAAAGAATTGATTTTGAATTGAAATTTGAAAACGGTTAAATTTGTTTTCAAAGAATTTGAAATAGGATTTGAAATTTGAAAACAGTTAAATTAGTTTTCAAAGATTTGATTTTGAATTGAAATTTGAAAACGGTTAAATTAGTTATCAAAGATTTGATTTTGGATTGAAATGTGAAAACGGTTAAATTTGTTTTCAAAGAATTGATTTTGGATTGAAAATTTGAAAACGGTTAAATTTGTTTCCAAATGGTTTGAAGTTTGATTTGAAATTACGAGGACTGAATTCGTCATTACGACGGGTTAGAAAACCGTTTTAACCTTTGAAGGACGGTATGCAAATCGAAAAGTGTGAGAATTGAAATCGTCATTACGACGGCTTAGAAAAGCCAAATTTGATTTCGAAAACGAGATTTGAAATTTGGAAAGTTGCACGGGTTGAAATCGTTATTACGACAGTTTGAGAATGTTTTTGTTTAAAAAAATTGATTTTGAATTTTGAAAATTCGAGGGTAGAATTTGTCATTACGACGGCGTAAAAGGGCACGTTGAGAATGCAACGGTTGGCAAGGGACCGAGTTTTGAAACGGCCATTATGACGACGTAAAGGGTATTTTGAAATGGTTTGTGAAAGCCAAGGTTTGAAATCGTCATTACGACAGCATGAAAAGGTGTGTTTGAAATGGTTATGAAAACCGGGGTTTGAGTGCTTAGAAACGGTTGTAAAAAACCGGGTTTGAAAATCGTCATTACGACGGCCTAAAAAGGTGTGCAACGGTCGGCAAAAGACCGAGGTTTGAAATGGCCATTATAACGGCGCAAAAAGGTGCTTTTGAATGTTTGAAATGACACGGAAGGACTTATGATCAAGTAGCACATAAGCACTCGCAGTTTCATTATATTATGCATGATATTGACACGGGTTTTGGCTTAGAAGGGTGGGTTACACACCAAGCAATCAAACCCCGATTTGCGAGAGGGATACCAATCCAAACAAAATGTGTAAGGAGGGTGCCCTAGCCTCGTGCTCGAAGGTGATGAAACCTCTTTAACGAAACAGAAATGTGTAACATCAATGGTATGCTTGACTCAATCGAGATTCGAAACGCGGGGATGAGAAAACTCACGCCGAAGAGATGAGCCACTTGGTCGAAAAGGGTTAGGTTGTGGGCCCGGACAAGGAACCCGACTTATGACCGTAATATCAATTAATGCACTTTAAACCATGACCTCGTTCGAGTTTCACCTCTAAGGATCACAAAGACACAAGTGTCCTAGTTATCCCCAGCGGAGTCGCCAATCTGTGGACATGGGCCACAACTCGGTCTGTGGATTTGGGCCACCTACCGGTCCGTAGTCACGGGCCACCTGCACGCCAAGCCAATCTGTGGACATGCAGCGGTCTAGAAAGCCACGCTCGGTGGCGTTGAAATGCTTTAGACCGGATAGTTTTAGATCGGTCGGTTTCGTCTCGGCAAAGGTCTCGAAACGATTAGGGATGTTCGGAGTCGCCACCAAGCATTTGTGGGATGCTTGGAACCCGTTCGAAATCCAATTTATACCTCGGTCAAACGAAGCACAAAGCAGTGTTTGACATAGGTACTAAAGATAAGGACTCGTCCCCCTTGTAGCATTCTATGCCTAAAATGACTCTCGTACGCCCTGGATAAGGCCATCCACTATCCAAAGATTCTGAGTAAGGGGTGAGGTACGTATTGGGAAGCCCTTTAATCAGACACTCAATCCCGCCCGCGTTAGCGGCCTCTACTGATCGATCGTGGTTGTTTAAGTGCAAAAGTTGATAAAACGGTGTAAATGCATGAATGCACATCCAAAAGTGTTAACCTAACATGTGAGATTTCTAAGTCGGTTTGTTAATCCAAATATCAAGCATAAGATGTCAAGTTGGATTTAGATTGATTTACATGTGAAAACGGAAATTAAACATCCATTTACCAAATTTGGGTTATGATGCTTAACACGATCCATTATTGAAAAAGGGTGTCAAATGACAATGTGTAAAAACGCAAATTTGTCAATCTGATCCGTCATGTATTCGGATTAACCGTACTCGGGATCGTCCTAGACAAGTGCTAAAAACGAGGCAGAAACGTGCCAGGCAGCCCCATTGGGGCGCGAACCTATTGGCGAGGTAAGGGGCTCTGCCCAGGTTTTGAAATATGAAAGCAGAGGGCCTCTCGGGGCGCGAGCCATGGGGCGGACCAAGGGGCGTCTCCTGGTTGTTAAAAAGGTTGTTTAAACCGTTTTTTGTGATTAATGATTTGCAAATATGATTTGCATGACTCAGAATAATTACTATCATATTAGTAATATTCGTTGTCGGATTTGCAAGTTTAAAAAGCATAGTTTACAAACAAAAATGTAAAATATTTGATTTGAACTAATCATGTTAAGTTCATTTCATTGTAATTAGTCAAATTAATCATCGTACTCGGATTAAACCGACATGGTATAAAGAACCAAGGATGATTATGGATTATGACTAATATGTTTACACGTGTAAATAAAAGAGAAAAATGGTAAATAAAGAAAAGGGTGTTAAAATACCCATTAAAAAGTAATTAACCGATAATATCATCGAGTCACAGAATAACCCGTCATGGTATAAAGAACCAAAGATGATTTTTGCAATGGTCAAAATATTTGTCATAAAAATGATTTGAAATGGTAAAAACCATAAAAGGAAAGAAGTAAAAATAAAAGAAAGTGTTGAAGGAAAGACGAACTCAAACACGGACGAGTCTGACCCAGACACCCACAAGAGGCGCGAGCCTCCATGCATAGCAAGGAGCTCCTGTCTCAGGCCAAAACTCGGTTTTGGCTCGTCTAACCTATATTTGAATTGTGTTATGCATTGTTCATGCTTATAAACTCATCAAAACAGTAAATACATGAATTAAAGTGAGATATTTACACCCTCAAACTTACGTATTTTGATGTTTGCGAAGTAGACGACTTTAGAGACGGTTTTCTCGTTGTGACTACTCACGATCAAGAAGTTTAAAAGAGTGCCTTAAAAAAGGATTTTGTTTTGAAAATGAGTTGAAAATATGTTAATTATAACATGTTGACTGATGAATTGAGTTGGTCAAATGGGTCGGTCGAATGCACGGCGACGGTACCAAACAATATGTGTAAGGTTTGTGTTTACGATCGGTAGGTCGTAAACACGTGTCGATTTTGTGACTTAGGAAGTCGAGTCTAGAAATTTAAGAGAGAGGTGAAGGGGCGACGCTCGCGTGAAGATTATGGGGTATGATGGTGGGTATTTATAGAGAAATGTGGGATGGTAGGTCGATTGAGTTTGCTTGGAGGCTAAGCAGACACCCCATTGAGGCGCGAGCAAGCCTGCTATGCAATGAGGTGCCCTGTCCTTTTCAATTTGGACGTGGCCAATTCTCCATCGATTGTTTGGTTGGTTTGATTTGTGGCAATCAAATAGGATGTCGTGTAACAATATGGGCATCTAATAAGATGATTTTAGGTGTTACTTGAGGTAGGTGTTTTGTGTGCTTGACTCGGGTTTGACCCGTGTGAGATGGGATTTGAATTTTCGAGTCGGTTTTTGGCCCGGTGTCGGTTTTGACTCTAATTGGGGTCATTTTAATAGAAATGAAATGATAAAGACATTCATGGCATTATTTTTGACATTCAGGATTTGGGTTTACTCAGGTTGACTCAAGTTGACTCGAGTTGCGGGTTTCTGAGTCGGTTTTGGGTCCGAAGACGGTTTTAACTCTAAATTGTGTTATTTTAATGCAAATGAATTTAGAAAAATTTTGAAATCATTTTTCATATCCGAGTAGTGCATTAAACCGTCTCATGTATAGCCAATCCACGTACGCCTATCAAAAACACGTTACAGTCTGATCATCATCGGGTGGTTTTTCGAAGGTGCAGATACTGGGTATCTACAAGTAGCCTCCTCAACGTCATAGTTAGACCAAAGAACCTTAAGCAACACCATTTCCCCATGTCTAGTTTTCCTAACCTTGCGATCAAGAATCTATTTCGGCACCTCAAGATAAGACAAGGACTCATCCAGCTCGATGTTCTCTACATCTAACACACGTGAAGGATTACTCACATACTTCTGCAGCTGAGACACATGAAACACATTATGCACTCTATTTAAAGCAGCTGGTAAAGTTAACCGGTAAGCAACCTCACCCACACGATCCAGAATCTCATATGGTCCTATAAACTTCTGGCTCAACTTCCCTTTCTTCCCAAATCTCATGACCCTACGCATAGGAGACACTTTCAAAAGAACCTTGTCCCCAACCTGAAACTCTATGTCACGACGATTTAAATCTACATAACTCTTTTGTCGATCCTGGGCCGCTTTCATCTTCTGTCTGATCAGCTTAACCTGTTCAACCATCTCATGTACCATCTCTGGCCCCAAAACCACTGCCTCGTCTCTATCATCCCAGTAAATCGGACTCCTACATCTCCTCCCATATAAAGCCTCAAATGGTGCCATGCCTATACTCGTGTGATAGCTGTTGTTATAAGAAAACTCAATTAGGTCCAAAATTTGTTCCCAGCTACCACAAAAATCCATAACACAAGCTCGCAACATATCCTCTAAGGTCTTGATGGTCCTCTCTGTCTGGCCATCTGTCGCAGGATGAAATACAGTACTCATCTTTAAGGTAGTTCCCATCAACTCCTACAACTCTTTCCAAAACCGTGATATGAACCTCGCAGATCTATCGGACACTATATCCTTAGGCACCCCATGCAAACGAACCACATGCTTCCTGTAAGCCAAAGTTAACTGTATCTTGGTACAATTATCTTTCATCGACACAAAGTGAGCTGACTTGGTCAGACGATCCACTATAACCCATATCATGTTATTACCCTGTTGACTCCTCGGCAAACCCACTATAAAATCCATAGAAATGAACTCCCACTTCCACTCAGGTACCTCAAGAGACTAAATCTTACCTTGTGGTCGTCGCTGCTCCCCTTTAACTCTCTGACATATCAAACAACGAGCCACAAACTCAGCTGTTTCCTTTTTCATCCCAGGCCACCAGAAAGTCTTCTTCAAATCATTATATAACTTGTCACCGCCTGGATGGACCGAGTATGGTGTGCAATGAGCCTCTGTCATAATCATCTTTTTCAACTCCTCATCACTAAGAACACACCATCTCCCATCGAATCTTACACTGCCATCTGTATGAATAGAGAATCTAGACACTGTCCTTCTCTCTACTCCAGCTCTCCACTCCTCATTCTTAGGATCCAACGCCTTTTTCCTACAAATATCATCATAAAGGTCTGGCTCCACTGTCAAATCCCCTATAACATCCCCTTTCTGTATCATATGTATCCCCATCTTCCCCACCTAATCTCACAACCTCATCAAACACATAGCTGTGCAAAGAGAATGCACACTCTTCATGCTCAAGGCATCTGCAACCACATTAGCCTTCCCTTCATGGTATATAATATCCATGTCATAATCTCCAATCAGCTCCATCCACCTCCTCTGTCTCATATTCAACTCCTTTTGAGTGAAGATGTACTTGAGACTCTTGTGATCTGAAAATACCTTAAAGGTCGCCCCATAAAGATAGTGCCTCCAAATCTTGAGAGCAAACACAACCGCACCCAACTCTAGATCATGTGTCGGGTAGTTCTCCTCATAAGGCTTCAGCTGCCTAGAAGCATAGGCAATCACTTTCCCGTTCTACATAAACACACAACCCAACCCATTCTTTGAAGCATCTGTATACACCTCAAAGTTCTCACTCCCTTCAGGTAATGCTAAGATTGGAGTTGTGGTCAAACGCTCCTTTAATGTTTGGAACGCCGTCTCACAACTTTCATCCCAACGAAACCTGTTTTTTTTCCTCATCTAAGCTGTTATCTGTCTGGCTATCTTGGAAAAGTCTTTCAGGAA
Organism: Silene latifolia; assembly: GCF_048544455.1. Taxonomy (NCBI): domain Eukaryota; kingdom Viridiplantae; phylum Streptophyta; class Magnoliopsida; order Caryophyllales; family Caryophyllaceae; genus Silene; species Silene latifolia. The sequence goes on along the minus strand of NC_133532.1, from coordinate 96,803,194 downwards.
CCGTCGATAGTACCCTGCCAAACCCAAGAAACTCCTGATCTCAGCCACATTCTTTGGTGCTTCCCACCGAGTAACTGCCTCTATCTTTGCAGGATCCACAACAACACCCTTCTTAGAGATCACATGTCCCAGAAAAGCAACTTCCTCTAACCAGAACTCAAACTTAGACAACTTTGCATACAGGTGATTGTCTCGCAAAGTCTGCAACACTATCCTCAAATGCTCCTCATGCTCCTCCTTAGTCTTAGAAAAGACTAAGATATCGTCGATAAAGACCACCAAAAACCGAGCCAAAAACTGACTGAAGACCCAGTTCATCAAATGCATAAACACTGGAGGTGAATTAGACAACCCAAACGGCATCACAACATACTCATAGTGACCATATATACCTCGATGTAAAAGCTGTCTTTGGTATGTCCTCCTCCCGAATCTTCACCTGATGATAACCCGACCTCAAAACAATCTTAGAAAAGACCGCTGCACCGTTCAACTGATCAAATAAATCATCTATCCTCGACAAAGGATACTTGTTCTTCACTGTAACTCTGTTCATCTTTCTATAATCGATGCATAACATCAAACTCCCATCTTTCTTTTTCACAAACAAGACTGCTGCTCCCCACGGTGATACACTAGGTCTAATGTATCCCTTCTCAATCAGATCATCCAGCTGTTTCTTCAGCTCCTCCAACTCCTTAGGACCCATACGGTATGGTGCCTTAGAGATTGGCCCCGTCCCCGGTTTCAACTGAACACTGAAATCTATCTCCCTCTTCCGTGGTAAACCCGGTATCTCATCTGGAAAGACATCTGGAAACTCTCCCACCACTGGTATCTGCTCAACTGTCGGACTCTCCATACTATGATCTCTCACATGACATAAGATCAACGGACACCCCTTCCTCAGATAAGACTTCAAGGTCACTGCTGCAATCAACTTAACTTTGGGTTTGACAACAAACCCACGATAAGACACACTAATCCCCTTAGGACCTCTTAAAGAAACCCTCTTTTGATGACAATCTATCTTAGCCTTGTACTTACCCAACCAGTCCATACCAACTACCATCTCAATACCCTCCAAAGGAAACTCTAACAAGTCTACTAGTAGGTCAACCTGTCCAACTATCGTAGACACACCTCTATATAACCGCCCACAAGATATAGACTCACCCGACGGTATAAAAACTTCCTCTTTTACAGACTCATACTCACTCAAACCCAAAAGCTTATAATGACTCGATGATACAAACGACTGTGACGTTCCCGAATCAAACAAAATAATGGTAAAGACTCCATTAACAAGAAAAGTACCCGTGATAACGTGAGCATCATCCTCTGCTGCTTTCTTCTCCATCATGAACAGCTTACCACTGGTCTTCTGTCCACTTCCCTCGACAGTACTAGCTGAGGTAGATGGCTTAGCAGCCGACCCCTAGTTGTTGTTGTTGTCGTCGCCGGTCTCTGATATGAATTACCGCCATTGCGGTTAGCCCCACCATTGTTGTTACTCTGACCACCCAGGTTATTCCACGACCCAGCCGGCCTATTACTAGCATAACTCTACAATGGACCCTGAGAGAAACTCCCTTGTGACGATCTCTGGAAACCCCCACTCACAGCACTGGTACACTCATGCCTCTTGTGGACCATACCGCCATAGTTAAAACAAGACAAACCCCAACTGCTGCTACCCTCACCACGACCATGCCCGTAAGAAGCTCCAGCACTAAACCCCGAACCTGAAGAATACGCTCTCACCTGGTTATGGCCGCCCCTTTTATAACTAGAATGCCACCACCCTCACTCTCAGCCTTCCACTTCTCAGAAACTCTCTCTCGGTTCTCCTTGGTCATCTCTACCAACCTCTCAGCTCTCCCGGCACGCTCATACACCTCCTTGACATCTGTAAGGACCCCTACCGGTAACTTCTCCATAATTTTGGGTGTCAACCCCTTCTCAAATATCAACGCCAAGTTCTCTTGGCTCAGCCCCATGTCCTCTGCGTACCTAGATTTCTCGTTGAACTTATGGTAGTACTCAGCAACTGTCATGTCAGAAGTCATCTTAAAATCATCAAACTCCTCTCTCAGCTTGCTACGCACATGCTTTGGTACAAACTCTCGCCTCATAGCTTTCTTAAACTCATCCCAAGGTATATCAGGTAACCCCTGTTTCATATACAAGTCCAAAGCGCTCACCTTAACCTTATCCTACCACTCACCAGCTGCTTTCCTCAAGTAGAATGGAGCCTGTTCAACTCGAAGCTCCTCAGGGCAATGAACCAGATTGAGTATATTCTCCATCTCTCTATGCCAATTATCCAGTAGTATTGGCGCCCTAGTTCCCATATACTCCTTAGGATTAAACCTCGAGATATGTATACTTATTTTGGAGTGATATGGCCCCGCCTCTTTATCTTTTCCCACTTTCTTCAAAGCCTTTGTAAGAGCATCTTGGTGCTCCAGAATCTTAACAATCTCGTCCACACTCATGTTTTCGGCCCTAGCATACAACGCGTTTCTTTTCGGCGGCATCTTGGAACTATATAAGAAAAGATAAACATGAACACACATCCCATATCCCAAAACACGAAAACGACCTGTACAACACCTACTAGATCGAGTGCCACAACCCACTCGATCGAGTTGAGGTCACTCTATCGAGTTGTCCACTTACTCGATCGAGTGCCTCGACTCCAGAACCTGACCAGAAAGCTCCAAAAAACGTACTCGATCGAGCCAAATTCCCACTCGATCGAGTTGACCCCACTCGATCGAGTGCCCTATCCTACTCGATCGAGTGCCCAAAAACAGACTATTGTCCAGAAACGGAAAACCACCTACTCGACCGAGTTACACCCACTCGATCGAGTCACTCACCTACTCGATCGAGTGCCCCCCACTCGATCGAGTCATGCAGACTCGTATACTACCTGCATGTTCAATCTCGCACTTCCAACTATCTATATTTTTATTCAAAATGACAAACAAACATATATATATATATACGATATCTCTTTATATACTCAAACAACAGTAACTTCCCTTCTATGTTTCTAATATACCATGTTATAAATCGACTATCATGCCATTCATATATTCAATCAACGACATACATAATCATATCATCACTATCTTTCACTACACATCTCCTATCCTTCACATGCATGCATCCACCGATTCATACAACACATTGCTATATAGATACATAACACACAAGGTAAACACATAGCGATCCCGACTCACATCCCAAGGTGACCGGTTCGAAGTTGAAAGGCAAGTTCGCGACTTTAGGACGTCTCCCAAGTCTTTGCATTAGCTCCTACAACTCCTACCTGGTTTCATTTTAGTTTGACTCCCTATGTTCATTAGGTTCATTGGTTACAGGTTTCAAGATCGTCGCTCAGATACCACTTTGTAACACCCCCATACTCCAAGTGCCTTACTAGGACCACTTAAGGTATGAGAATGCTACCATCTCGGTTACCCGAGGCAATGATAATAAAATGGACAATAGCGAAACGTACTTAACTAGTAATAAAGTTTAAGTGATACAACCAAATCCCAAAACTGATAAAAGAAAATACAAATGTTCTCCAAAACTGTCAAACTACTAAACAACTGAAAAGTAACTAGTTAGTTCATGACACAGCGGAAGACTCTACGACACATGATGATTCCATCCCAGCTATCCCTCGCGTAAGCCATCCTACCTGCTCAACAACGGCTCACCATCCCCGAATGGATCACCACAGTTTTTAAAATAATTAACGGGGTCAGTACTGATTACATAAAACAACAGCTGCAAAGAAATAGTATTACAAACAACTCAATCAGCACAACTCCATCTCATCTCCACACATCTGACTACACACTGAAGTGTGTAGCCCTGGCAGAGTACCCATCGTAACAAGTACTCCTCGCCGCCAGTGAGGGACCGCGGCCGTTCCCACCTAAGCCTCGCTCATCTCCATCGAGTGATAAACCCATGTTCATTAATGTGCACATCCCTTCTGTGGCGGGTTCCACAAAAGGCGAATCAAGAGCGTGAAGCCACTCCCGCAAGTGACTCCACTCAGCCAGGGACGCACCCCGAAGATCACAAACAGTTACACAACAATCACCTTATACAAACAACAATTACCAAAACCAATGCCAATACGATAAGAATCAACAACAATCACCAACAATTAACCAATACTGAGTAGGAAAACCCTACCTGGAATGCAAACACCACAGACGGTTTAACAGCTAATCAGAATCTTTCCTCAATGAATCCTCCTCCTATAACATGCATACATTCAATTACCACCATAACCACACAAATCACCCAAAACCCCTAATAATACCCAATTAGGGTTTTAAAGAAACTCAACGAAACATTATGAAAATTATATAAAAAGCTTACCCTCAACACAACGATCACAATGGCGTAAAGAACGATGCAATCCGACACTCCTAGCCTTGGGATTTGTTAACAATGCGAAGAAGACGAACTACGTAACTTCTCTTTTTCTCAAAAAGGTTTTTAGAAAGGTTAACAGTGATTAAGAATAGTGATGGTCACCCTTTTATATTAACCTCGCATCATTAACAAAACCCGGCTAACAAACCCGTAAAACACACTTACTCGATCGAGTAAGTGACTTACTCGATCGAGTGACCCTTACTCGATCGAGTACCCTACAGGCAGTCTACTGTTTTGCATCAAAAACTACTTACTCGACAAAGTAAGCCCTACTCGATAGAGTATGTTGGAGTTAGTGTCCTCCACAATAGTGCGTTTACATAATAAATCTCATTAAAGGAATATCATCAGGATATTTAATTATTTGATCCTTGTCAGTTGATTAACGTAAATCAATAACGGTTAGCTGACTAGAGTTTGACGTTATTGTCGTGAGACGGCGGTGATCATCTGACCCTTTTCGGTCACACCTATAGGAACGAACCCCAATTGATAACTAATTAATTGTATGAGATACAATTTATTTAGTCCCTTGATTTATAGACTAAAAGGGTTAGTCGATTATTTTAGAGAGATTTCGAGTTGCGAACTCGAAGCACGACAGTTATTATTTAATTATGCGATAATTGAATAATAAGTTTTGGGAGACGGGTTGTAGTTAATTAATTGTTAATTCACTAAAATTATACTAATTAATTAATGTGATTAATATTAGTATGTAAATAATATGTGTAGCGGTACACGTATATTTACGGAGGGATTTGGACGAAATTAATTGGAAGCATTTAAACATAATACGATGTTTAAATAAAAATTTATACCTATTTGTGCGACAAATATAAGGACCAAAATGGACCCGTAAATAGGACTTTAGACCGTGTAATGGAGTGTAGTGGATGATCATAATCATTTCACTTTGCTTGATTTTTCTTCCATAAGTTGTCATGTTATCATTATGCATGTCATAATGAATTGGACAAAAATAAAAATCACTCCCTCACTCCACCCGCCACTTTCCCCCATATACACTCCAATTGCTGTTCATTTTTACACTACACTTTGAGCATTTGCATGTGTAGTTCTCTCCTCTCTCTAAAATAATAAACCCATAATTTACTAAGTTGTTAGTAAACAAAATAATTACTAAGTTTTATTTAGTAATATTCACATATTATCAATGGTTAAATTTTACAAGTATCTAGTTAATACTTGTAAGATTATTTTGGGTGTTATTCTTGGGTGCAACTTGAAGGAGACTTTCTTTTTGAAGGTTTTTCTAGGAGGATCATCCATCTTTATTTAGCTCAAGAACAAACTACATAGATGATCTAGTTTGTGGCCATTTTTACCATAAATATCAATGTAAGGAAATTGTTTTTCCTCAATCTTTATTTTTATGCTTTTATATTTGCATGCATGTTACATAGATCACTAACACTACAAGAAAACAAGACAAAGGCGACAGACATGCTACAGTCGCCAATTTGGCGACAGAAAAAAAAAACTCGGGCGACCACTACCCGTCGCCAATTTGGCGACTATACCTTTTTATCCAAAAATCCGTATGAAATCCAAGGGCGACAGAATATTATCCAATTTGGCGACCGAAAACAGTCGCCAAATTTGGCGACCATTTCCCGTCGCCAAATTGGCGACCAAAAACGGTCGCTAATCCTCTGTATATTTTTTTTTTGCCAGTTTCTTCACCCCGTCCCCTTCATTCATTCTATCATCAACTTAAAAAAAAAAAAATCGTCAAGAAATCCGACGACCCGACGCCACCACCAACTACAACGACCACCGGACGCCACCACTCGCCGCCGCCATCCGCACACTACATCACCACATCACTACCGACCCTTTGTTTTTAATAAAGGTTTGTTTTCGACTCAAATCGATTTAATTACTTCAATCCTTCATATTTTGTTTAAGTTGTGATGCTTATTTAGTATCTAGTTGTAATTTATACATTAGTGATGCTTATTAATGTATGTAGTTGTAATTTAATTAGCATTTTTGTTAATTAATTTGAGTTAGGGTTAGAAATTGGGGTTTTTGTTAAATTAGTAATGTGATTTGATTAGGGGATGTAATTGAAGGTTATCTTGATAATATTAGTATTATTGAAGGTAGTAACTTAGTTTTAGTAATATTGAAGTAGTATTGTTGAAGGCAGTATAGTTTTATGAAGGTAGTATAATGTTAGGATTGTATAAATTTGCCTTATAATTAACCAAATTAAGTTAGAATGAGCATGATGAATAAATTTGTTAAATTAGTAATGTCATTTGATTAGGGGATTGTATAAATTTGCCTTATAATTTTGTTAAATTAGTAATGTCATTTGATTAGGGGATTGTATAAATTTGCCTTATAATTTTGACAACTTGTTTAATATATAATGACCTAGTACCCGTTCAAGAATTACTCATTAGGAGCAATTCTTGAATAGTCCCCATTTTGGGATTGTCTTTTTTATGCGTTCAAGTCACTTAGGTAGTAAACACATAGTTGTGATTTTATTAATGAGAAAAGAATTTGGTTGCAATTTTCTCCAATGTTCTCTGAATACATATGTGGAATATGTATCTTTTCCACATTGTGTATTTGGAGAACTAAGGGGAATTGCTGCCGAATTTTTTTCTCGTTAATAATTCACAAATGTGTGTTTGCTAGTGACTTGAAACGTACATTGATGGGTTTAGGTTGGAGTGATAAGGACCCAATTGAAATCTTGAAATTAGCATAAAATGGAGGATGAGATAACCATTGCTTTTTTTGTTGAAATTAAATATTATTATTTAAAATGGTTAGTTTGCTATATATTGCTTATAGATTAAAATGAAGAGATCTGAACGTAGCTGGATGTACGAAGAAAGAGTAGATAAGAAGAAACGTCCAATCGCTAGATTTGTAAAGGGAGTTCGTGGATTTATTGAATTTGCTAGATGTCAAGATTCATATGATTTGGAACAACATAAACTTAGGTGTCCTTGTACTAAATGTAAAAACTTAAAATATTTATTTGACATTGAAGTAGAAGAGCATCTTGTTACAAATGGTTTTTTTCCAAACTACTACAATTGGATCTCCCATGGAGAAAAATATTATCCCGAAGAGCCTCAAATCCAACAAAATGAGAACCCATATAGAGAAATGGTACTTGATGCCTTTCAGTCTAATGATTTCATTAATGACGACCGTGTACCAATGATTGATGAAGAACAACCAAACCCAAGAGCAAAAGCCTTTTTGGACATGCTAAGTACTTCCGAAAAACCTTATATGAGGGGAGTAGAATGACATTGTTACAAGTTGCATCCAGGATAGTTTCTTTAAAATGTGAGTATAATATGCCATTTAAAGCCGTTGATAGTATTGCTACGTTGGTTGAGGATGTTATACCCGATAATAATGTTATGACCAGAAATTTCTATAATACCAAGAAAGTGGTCAAAGGTCTTCAACTTCCACATGAAAAGATTGATGCATGTCCTAAAGGATGTATGCTTTTTGGAAAGATGATGCTTTGCTTGACAAATGTAAGAAATGTCAAAGGGATAGATATGAGACAAGTGAAGGAAATATTTTTTTGAAGGGGAAGAAGGGTAATAAAAGGAGTGGAAAGAGAAAGAAACCAATATCAGAAAACACATTAATTTATTTTCCATTAGCTCCTAGACTTCAAAGAATGTATGCCACGAAAAATCTTGCCAACCAAATGAGATGGCACAAAGAAAATCCTCGTACACCAGGAAAGATGTGTCATCCGAGTGACGGGGAGGAGTGGAAGCGTTTTGATAGGTTATATCCCGATTTTGCCGAGGAACCTCGCAATGTGAGACTTGGCTTGTGTACGGATGGGTTTGACCCTTTTGGCCAGTTTGGTAGAAACTACTCGTGTTGGCCGGTAATGACCACGCCGTACAACTTACCTCCTTGGCTTTGTCTGAAAAGACAATTTATTTTCCTCTCTTTACTTATTCCCGGTCCTGATAACCCAAAAAACCATCTGGATGTTTATTTACAACCGTTGGTGGAGGAACTGAAGTATTTGTGGGAAGTTGGTGTAGAAACATTTGATGTGTCGAAGAAGAAAAATTTCCAACTAAGAGCTTCATTGTTATGGACTATAAATGATTTTCCCGCATATGGTATGCTATTAGGATGGGCAACCGCTGGGCGAAAGGCATGTCCTTATTGCATGGATAGGAGTAAAGCATTTTATCTTCCTAATTCCAAAAAAATTAGTTGGTTTGATTGTCATAGATGCTTCTTACCGGATGGACATATTCATAGAGAGAACAAGAAATCTTTCTTAAAAGGTAAGGAGGTGCGTGACAATGCTCCGGTTCGACTCCAAGGGGATGAGATATGGGAGGTTGTACGTGATTTGCCAACAACTGTCGATGGGACTGAAGAAGAGTTTAAAGAGTTGAAAAAGAAAAAAAATGGTTGGTTTAAAAGAAGTATTTTTGGGAGCTTCCCTCTTTGGAAAACAATGTTAATCAGACACAATTTGGATGTGATGCACATAGAGAAGAACTTCTTTGAGTTACTTATTCATACGATTATGGATGTAAAAGGAAAGACACGTGATGATATTAATTCAAGAATAGAATTGAAGAAATTTTGTGATCGTCCTAAACTTCATATTCGTAAGGATGGGGCTAAACCAAAAGCCATATTTACTCTTGACAAAGCTCAAAGAAAGGTATTGTGCGATTGGATAGGAAACTTGAAGTTTCCCGATGGATATGCATCCGATTTGAGCCGTTGTGTTGATTTGAAGGAACTGAAGTTGAAAGGGATGAAAAGTCATGATTGTCATGTTTTCATGGAGCGCTTATTACCCGTGGCTTTTAAAAATTTACTCCCGACTACTGATTTGGAATGCGATTCTGAGAAATAAGTCAATTTTTAGAGATTTATGTTCCTCCACGATATCAGTTGAGGACATGAGTCGTTTAGAAGACCAAATACCAGAAATTTTGTGTAAACTTGAGATGATATTTCCGCCTTCTTTTTTCAATTCGATGGAGCATCTACCTATCCATTTGCCATATGAAGCTAAAGTTGGCGGACCCGTCCAATATAGGTGGATGTATCCTTTCGAAAGGTTTCTTAATCATGTGAAGAAAAAAATTGGTAATAAAGCTCGTGTGGAAGGTTCTATATGCAATGCCTACCTAACGGAAGAGATTGCCAATTTTTGCTCTCTTTATTTTGAAAAACATATTGAGACCAAAGCAAAATACTTGAATATTGATGAAGCGGATGAACTAGACACAAGTATACCCAAGTGTTTCCAAATGCAGGATGAAATAGGGTGTTCATCGGTGGGGAACAAGATTTCTGGATGACAAGGAGTATAACCGTGCCCACCTTTATGTGCTATCTAATTGTGAGGTTTTGGAGCCATATGAAGCTCAATTTGTGACAGATTTCATTAAAGAACACCCTAATGTAAACAGAGAGGATGTTTGGCATAAGCATGAGGATCAATTTCCAGCCTGGTTTCGGAAGCATGTATGTAAGCTAAATATTCAAGATGATGTGATAAGAAGCTTGGCTTTGGGTCCTTCTCGAAAGGTTGTGACGTGGAATCGATATTCAATTAATGGGTTTAAGTTTCAAACATTTGACTATGGCAAAAGTAAGGCTAAATGCAACTACGGCGTTACTATTTCTTCTCTTGATGGCAATGAATATTATGGCATATTAGAGGATATCATTGAGTTGTGCTACAATGGCCGGGATCGGAGTTATAAAACCGTCTTATTCAAGATTCAATGGAGGGATAATTCCGTAGCTGGAACGAGAGTCCATGATCGTTACAAACTCGTGGAAGTGAATCATACTCGAACCTACTCTCAATATGACCCATTTATACTTGCACAACAAGCTCATCAAGTTTATTTTGTATCTCTTCCGAGCACAAGTAATGATAGACAACAAAAGCAATGGTGGGCCGTTTTTAAAACAAAGGCACGATCAGAATTTGATACATCTTTTTTCCAAGAAGAGGTTGTATGAGAAACAGTTTTGTCCCCAGTTTGATCATGATGAAATTATTTATGCAAATGAGATAGAAGCGGAGGAGGAGTTAGAAGAGGAAAAAGAAGAGAATGATAAGGAGAGGGATGAGATAGAAGAGGGGGAAGAAGAAGAAGAGGAGGAGGAAGAGGAAGAAGAAGAAGAAGAAGAAGAAGAAGAAGAAGAAGAAGAAGAAGAAGAAGAAGAAGAAGAAGAAGAAGAAGAAGAAGAAGAAGAAGAAGAAGAAGAAGAAGAAGAAGAAGAAGAAGATGAGGATGATGATGATGATGCGTAAGAGAAGGTATTGAAAGTATACATATCAAAATTTGGAAACAATTATTAGCGTTTTATTTTTTCTTTTATACCTGTTTATTAGGTTTTATTTTTTTGTATCTTATAATAATTATCCTGTAATATTTGCTAACACTTTTTAATCAATTGTAGTACACATGGCTCGTGGAGGAGGTAGGCAGCGCGGAGGCTATAGTGAGGGAGGTAGTAGCTCCCAGAGCAGGGGAGGAGGACGTTGACCGTTCTACTACGGAGGTGAGTGAGGAGGAGGAGGAGGAGGAGGTTGGTGTACCCCGATATCGACGGCGAGGATGATCCTTGATCCGAATGGTCTATGGTAATTTTTTATTCATTCTATTTTGTAATTTTTTTATTTAGTAATAAATGACTTTTTTTAGACATATGTTAATTATACATTATTTTTTATTCCTATATAATTATGTTTTTAACATGTTTGATTTCAGGTTTAGAAGTCAAACAGTTGTTCGTGGTGTGACTAATAGCACCCAAGAGAACATGACACGCGGCGTTACTTGTTGGAGTAACGCTAGTGATGAAGATAAGGAGATGTGGTTCAACAACTTCCGGGTATCTATTTATAAAATATATATTATTAAATATAATTTATTTATTCTTTTTACCTTATTATTAATTTGTTTCTCATCTATGTGTTTATTTTTTGTAGCGTGTGTTCTATTGGCCAACCGACCTTGAGCGCCTAGTTTGGCAAAGGTATAATGACATTGGCAAG